>NW_006780914.1:1637014-1644288 GCF_000442215.2 Lipotes vexillifer | reverse complement strand
AAAAAAAAAAAAAAAAAAAAAAAAAAAGAAATATTATATGTCTGGACTTCGACTCAAACAAGGCTGAATGGCAGAATTTTAAAAATCTTCCAAGTTGATTCTAATACTACAGTTCTAGCTTGATCATGCCTTGAAGGCAGGGACCACCTCTTCTTAGCCACCTCTACACTAACACAGAATTTCACATATGAGTACATGAAATATGTGAATACGAGCTTAAACACCAATTTCATTCGATGAAACCCGGAAAAGCTAATAATCTTAAGAAACTACTGCACTATTCTTCTGACACTAAAATATATAAAAAAGTCCACTTAGCAGTAACTTGACTTTCAGTAGTTCACTGTCATGAATATTTGGAAGCAAGTTACCTAAATGTGCAAACATGAACAGCTGGACAGAAGTCGAACACTGACTGAGTGATGTTGAATACTGGAATCCAAGGAGGCAAGGCCATAGATAAAAGCTTTTAGTTCCAATGTTTGACAAATGATCCTTAATGCCAGATAGGATCAAAGTAGCAGTAGACAAGTATAAAAAATAAAGCTTGAAAAATGTAGGGCATTTACGTGAGCCATGGCCACTGAGCCTGCGCGTCCGGAGCCTGTGCTCCGCAAATGGGAGAGGCCACAACAGTGAGAGGCCCGCATAACGCAAGAAAAAAAAAAAAAAAAGAAAAATGTAGGGCATTTAGTAAAAGAATGACAGTACAAAGATGTTAAAAAGAATCGTTCATGATAATATGCAATAGTGGGATAAATCCTGTTCTAATTTTCCAAATTAAATCATAAATGTTTATAACTTGTGTGTTGCATTGTTCTTTATAGGCAAATGGTATTTAAATGCCTAAAGTTGTTACATCTGTGTTAGTTGTGTCAAAATGATACGCTTCTATTTGCAATAGTCTTGATGGCAAGAATTAGATAATTATTTACATCATTGGCATACCATCAGAAAAGAGAATGTATTTTTAATCCAAATTTTCAGAAGGAAAATGAGAAGATATATTACATAACTTTTAATGTCTCTTCCAACCTGTAGATTCTTTAACTAAACTATTTCTACTGATCTATCTTCAAGCTCACTGATTCTTTCCTCGGCCATGTCACATCTACTGATGAGCCCATAGAAAGCAGTCTTCATTTCTGTTACAGTGTTTTTTGACTTCTTACATTTCTTTTTTTTTTTAATTGGAGTATAATTGCTTTACAATGGTGTGTTAGCTTCTGCTTTACAACAAAACGAATCAGCCATACACATACACATGTTCCCATATCTCCTCCCTCCTGAGTATCCCTCCCTCTCACCCTCCCCATCGCACCCCTCCAGGCGGTCACAAAGCACCGAGCCGGTCCCCCTGTGTTATGCAGCTGCCTCCCACTAGCTATCTACCTTAAGTTTGGTAGTGTATATATGTCCATGCCTCTCTCTCGCTTTGTCACAGCTTACCCTTCCCCCTCCCTATATCCTCAAGTCCATTCTCTAGTAGGTCTGTGTCTTTATTCCTGTTTTACCTCTAGGTTCTTCATGACATTTTTTTTCTTAAATTCCATATATATGTGTTAGCATACGGTATTTGTCTCTCTCTTTCTGACTTACTTCACTCTCTATGACAGACTCTAGGTTTATCCATTTCTTTTTGATTCTCTCTTAGATTTTTCATCTCTCTGCTTATACTACCTCTCTGTTCTTGCATGTTGTCCATTTTTTTTTCATTAGGGCCCTTACCATCTTAATCATAGTTATTTTGTTTTATTAAAAAAAATTTCAGAAACTGTTTATTTTCCAACAACCTTATTTCCATTTTCTGTTTAAGAATCTATAGATGAACAGCTTAAGAACACTCAGTGGTTGCTCCTATATGTCCAATGGCCTGAGCAGTGGGAGCTGCAGACTATTCTTCAGCAGTAAACTGCTGAAAAGTCACAGGAGGAACCTTCATGCCTTCAACCCAGCCTGAGACCTTGGGTTGGGTAACAGTAAACTCAGGAGCTGGAGCAGTGCATTCACTCTGAAATTTCTCCTTGGTCACAGCCTTTTCAGCAGCACCCTCCTCTTCCTTTTCAATCTCTTTAGGATTTCTGTAGAAGTAGAGATCAAGCATGACCTTCCATGAGTGTTCCTGGGAGATGGTGCCATGCACACGTAGAACTTCTGGGGCAGCATCCATCACATCAGACCTGCTGAGCGAGCTCCCTTGTATGGGTGGCAATGTCCACATAGCACAGAGGAGAGTCTGTGTCACACAGAGCAATAGTAGGCAGAAAATGCCCCTGTGAGAGCCTGGTTGTCAGCCCTAGGATCAGTAACCACCAAAAGTCTCGGCTCCAGTAAGGCTTCCTGGATCTAGTTCCAAGTTCTAGGAGTAAGGCAGCTAGCAATAGAGCAGAAAACTTCAGCTCAGCTCACTGGCCAATATTCCAGGATGATATGACATTGACATCAGCTGGGTTTTCAAAGGCAACAATGGCACCAGCTGCCGGCAGAAGCTTCTCTCAGATTTTCTTCAGATTTATGATGTAGATGCTATCACTTTACATTTGGTGATGGACTATTCCATTTAGAAGTCAAGGTTGGTACCACCTAAGTGTGTTCCTGCTGCGAGGAATTTAAGGAACTCTTCCTCTTTATTTGCAGGACATTGAGGGCTCTGGACATTGTGAGTTTCCCTCTAAGTTACAACAGAACCCAGAACAATGCTGTATGGACCCCTCTCTGGGTAGCACATAAAGGCTACTCACAGCTATTTTCAATTCTCTGTCTGATAATCCCCAAATCTGTGTCACATCTAAGTCTGGTTCTAATGCTTGCTCTGTCACTTCAGTCTGTTTTTCCTTGCCTTTGGTAGACCTTGTAATTTTTGGTTGAAAGGTGAATATGGGGCTTCCCTGGTGGCACAGTGGTTGAGAGTCCGCCTGCCGATGCAGGGGACACGGGATCGTGCCCCGGTCCGGGAAGATACCACATGCCGCAGAGCGGCTCGGCCCATGAGCCACGGCCGCTGAGCCTGCGCATCCGGAGCCTGTGCTCCGCAATGGGAGAGGCCACAACAGGGAGAGGCCCATGTACCGCAAAAAAAAAAAAAAGAAAAAAAGAAAGGTGAATATGATATGTACAAATAATTAGAATGAGGTAAATAGGGTTTTAGTATGAAGATTTATGTTAACTTTTGCTGTAGCAATAGGTTCTAGAAGATTCGAATTCCTCTAGTGTCCTTGCTTTGTTTTTCCTCTTGACATTGGGCTTTCCTGAGAATGCCTCCTCAGAGAGAGTCTGCTTCTTGTAGGACTTAGAGGTGTAATCTACTGTTTTACTGGAGCCCTGTTGGTGTGGTAGTATGGTGTGGGCATGGGGGAGCATTCTATAATCTTTCAATTAAATTTCAGTGCTTTAATCGGCCTTGATCTTGGACTGTGACCTTCACAGGTGTTTCTCCATGGTACAGCTTCCCCTACCCACTGCCCTGCACTCCCTTCCCTGGCTGCGGCCTTCCCAATCTATTTCCTTGAACCTCCTATCCCTGTTGACTATGCTTTTGTTTTCTGTTTTTGTTTTCCCTCTTCAGGTGAAACAGGAAGCCTGGAGGGGGGTGGAATGGGAGGGTTTCCCTTCCACCAGCTGGAATAAGGCTCTGAAAAAGTCCTTTTGCCAGGAGAGTATCCTTAATTATGGTTCAACTGTTGGTTTATTTCGCAATGATTACTCTTCCCTTCTCCCCGAGAGCCACAGGGATCTTTCTTGGATCTTCATGGTGAGAACCTAGTGGAGGTACCAGACACAAAGCCCATGAAAATGTAGGGACCCTCTTAAGACTGCAGCCCGAGAAGTCTCTCGCTCTTATCTTAATCCACGTTCTGCTTCCAGCCAGATATTCACCAAAATTACTGTTTGTGTTCCTACCAGTTTATGGCTCCAGCAGCTTCTGCTTCAGGTCAGCAAGTCTCACCTGTGTGTCTCTGCATGAACTTGTCTCTTCAGATTTCTGCCTGGTAATTTGCCCTGCAACCTCAGTTCTCTGACGTGTTCAAGAATACTCATGGATTTTCAGTTGATCCAACCTTTTCTTATTGTAAGGACAGCAGTGACAACTTCCAAATATTTTGTCTGTCAGAGCTGAACCCAGAAGCCTAATCAAATTATTTCTAATTGTATGTTTCTAAACTTGTAGGCACAAATAATAGTTAAATGCAAGATTTAAAAATATTCTATCGGAACTAAATATCTTGTCATTTAAGTATATTGTAAAACTTAATTTAAAAAAAAACTGTCAGTGTTTAGTATTTGTTGACTTTTAATATTTTAATTTTTGTCAGTTTTCACTGTTGACATAGTGAACATTGCTTTTAGTTATTTAATTTATGAAACTGTTGCTTCTCAATTAATAAACATAGTAATAGCGGTCACTGCCATTTCACGAAATCTTCCTCAGAGGTTACCTTATTTATACTCCCATTAGTCAAGAGTAATGTTTGGTCTTATTTTATTCTGTCTATTTTGGGTATTAATATATTTATTTAAATAACTTACAGTATCTGGAAACTTTGATCAAGTTTAGCATTTCACTGTATTTATGAAACTACTTGTTCTGGCTTCTTAACCTAAAATACTTTTAAAAATCACATTTTGTGTCACAATCTCAGGAATTTTTTTTTTTTTTTTTGGTAAATAGGTAAAGCACCTCCTACAGAGTTTTTTTTTTTCTTTTAATGAATTAATTTATTTTTGGCTGCATTGGGTCTTTGCAACCAAGCCACTTGCTGGGCACGGGCTTTCTCTAGTTGCAGCGAGCCGGGCTACTCTTCGTTGTGGTGTGTGGGCTTCTCATGGCAGTGGCTTCTCTTGTTGCGGAGCATGGGCTATAGGCATATTAGCTTCAGTAGTTGTGGCACTTGTGCTCAGTAGTTGTGGCTCACGGGCTCTACAGTGCAGGCTCAGTAGTTGTGGCACAAGGGATTAGTTGCTCTAAGATATGTGTGATCTTCCTGGACCAGGGCTCGAACCCATGTCCCCTGCATTGGCAGGCAGATTCTTAACCACTGTGCCACCAGGCAAGTCCCAGGATTATTTTGATTATTGAAGCTCTTCTGGAATAAAGGGAAAATATTATTACTGATGGGGTTTAGAACGTGCTAACTCCAAATATGGCACTCTTGTATACTGAATATTTTAAGTTGAAGGAATTTGAGAAATGGAAGGTTCTGGAAGGACTCTCCACCCCCTTCTCCCCTGAAGCAAGGCATAAGGCCCTCAAGTGAGAGGTGCCCTTTCTATAGCAGGAGGAAAGGAGCAGCCTTATCTCTGAACGTGAATGTACAGGTCTAGCTAAGTTTCCCCCATTTGACTACAGTTACCTCATACCCTTTGTCCTGTCATATCTTTTCTCATCTTTCCACTCTTCTTCAAACCCAGCACAGAATCACTTAGGTTTAACTGCTTCTTTGGGTCTTTACTTCCTTTTGAAGGCTCCTGTGTCACACAAAACTTACATTAAATAAATTTATATGCTTTTCTCTAATTAATCTGTCTTTTGTTACAGAGATCCAGCCAACAACCTGGAAGGTAAAGGAAAGGGATATTTTTTCTTCCAAACATTATAAATAGAGAAAGTTTTATTTTTGTCTCTTGTTTTTTGTTAGTATGAGGTGGTCACTGACAGATGTTGTAACAAACCATTAACATTATCCAAGTTTAAATGATGATTATTTTGGTATATTATAATGAAGGATTTCCTCATTCGAGGCGCTCTGTGATAATCTGATATCTTGTCTTACATGTTAGGCCAACTGTGGGTCAGGGATGTGACCCTTTGTCTAAGGCTGTGGTTTCAATCAGCCAATCCTCGGAAGCAGGGTACCTCTGTATAACTCAAACACCTTGGTGGTTTCTTGAATTGCTCTATAATTATAAACTTAAATAGAAATAAATTTAAATGGGGCTGTATTCTTAGTTGAAGTAAACTGAAACCCTGAAATTCTGTGGGACAGTGAAGAAGGTAAATTTTGAAGCCTTGGATGCAGTTCATGAAGAATGGAAACTAGTTGGGATTTCTCAATTTTTCAATGAAATGAAATTTACAAAAAGGCCCCAAGCTATTTTATCAGTCTGAATTCCCTGTACAGGTATCTGACTTGCCTAAGAGGAGAGTTTGTGAGATCTCCCCAAGTCAGTTCAATCTCCCACTTTCTCATAACTATTTCACACATTCTCCTCTCTACAAAAACCTCCAGCACCTCCTCCCATCATTTTAAACCGATGGCCCTGTTTCTTATTTCATAGAAAAAATACCAACCTTCCAACCTGCACCTGTACTCATATATCCTATATTCCCTTTTGTAGTTAAACATGATGGACCGTCCCTGGTCCTAAGATCAACTCCTCCTCTTGTGTACTGCCTCTCATTTCCTCTCACCTGCTCAGACTTCACTCCGGAAATTGTCCCCTCTCTTTTCCATAAAAAAAAAAAGGAAAACAAAAAAAGGACAGCAAATTCACCTTGATTCCAACATTTTCCATTTCTCTGCTCCCACTTATAGCCAAAGCTCTTAAAAACAGTTATCTCTACCCATTGTCTACAATTCCAGTTTTCCCACCCTCCCTCGAACCTATTCCAATCTGTCTCCTGTCTCCTTTTCTCCACAAGAACTGTTTATTCAAGGTCACCAGTTACCTCCATGCAGCCAAACCCAGTAGTCACTTCTCAGTCCTGATATAGCCTTACCTATAAGCAGCTTTTGGCCCACGAACAGCTTTTTCTTTTTTAACAAATGATCATCCTTTCCTCCCTGAAACACTTTTCTTCACTTCATGTCAAGACCTTCCTTGCTTTTGATTTTTCTTCTATCTCTCTGACCACTCCCTCCCAGCCTCCTTTGAGGAACTTGGTTCTGCCTTACCTTGACAGTCTCTACATCACTCTGCCCCAGAGAATTTTTTTCTACGTATATTCACTTTTCAGATAATGTTATTTAGTCCCATAGCTTTCATGCTCTCTCCATAAAAATTCTAAAATTAATATCTGCCTACTCAACAAACAATTCCACATGGATATTGACAAGTTCCTCACACATAGACTGTTCAAAATCGAACTCTTGATTAAATCTGTTCCTCCACAAGCCTCTTCACTGTATACAGTTGGGTGTTATTATTTGCCGGGTACCAAATGCCAGAAACAGAAAGGTGGTTTTAAAATCTTTTTTTTTTTTTTTTCTTGCGTTATGTGGGCCTCTCACTGTTGCGGCCTCTCCCATTTGCGGAGCACAGGCTCCGGACGCGCA
>NW_006780914.1:1627936-1636864 GCF_000442215.2 Lipotes vexillifer | reverse complement strand
TTTTGCAGTACGCGGGCCTCTCACTGTTGTGGCCTCTCCCGTTGCGGAGCACAGGCTCCGGACGCGCAGGCCCAGTGGCCACGGCTCACGGGCCCAGCTGCTCCGCGGCATGTGGGATCCTCCCGGACCCGGGCACGAACCCGTGTCCCCTGCATCGGCAGGCGGACTCTCAACCACTGCGCCACCAGGGATTTGTGTTTTAAAAATAGTGTGATATAATCTCTCCAGTGTGAACTATGCCTCTTTAGCTTACTTTAAAGATAATGAGAACTAACCAGTATAGGACTGTTTTCTCCCTTTTTTTTTTAAACCAAGAAACCCTGATTCTATTTCGTCATGTAAAGATAATTTGGGCCACATGTGGCAGTGGGTCTGAGGAAAAGAGAGCTTCCCAGAGACCTGGACAGTGCACTGTGACATGGGGAGCTGGGGAAGGGGGCAGGAGTCTGGCCCTGGGAATGTGATCTAGGCTTCAGGCTCCAGGCTCAGTGAGGGCCTGGGTTCCAGCATTCAGCTTAGTGCAGCTGACTGGACCCTTTGGAGTTGGCTGCAGCTTTGCAGTAAAAGCACTGAAGGGGAGCAATGCATTGTGGGTAGTGGGACAAAGATTAATTTCTGCAGACAAACTCTTTAACAATGATACTATCTACAAAGAATATTATCATAATGAGGAAAATTTCCTGTTGGTTATGGTGACGAAACCCAAAGCAGTGAAACGGCAGGCCCCGATACATGCAGTCCAGAGATCAAGTCCAGCCACCACTGCTGCAGTGGTTCAGCCACAGCAGCAGCTTTGGCTCAAGCGCCAACCTCTGTCCCTGCTTTGGCTCCCACCTCTGCGCCTGTACCCATCGCTCCAGCATCAAGGATTCCATCTTCTGAACCTGCACCTACTACTGAAACTAAACAAGAGAAACCTGCACAAAAGCCAGTGGGGACACCTGTGACTACTAGCCCAATACCCACTGACAGCACATTGGAAGAGTCTTAGTAAAAGCCTTTTTGAAGATGCAAAGAGCACTTGTGACAGGTTGGTTTTATGAGAATATGGTAATGAGATCATGTCAATGATCTGGTTTCAACACCCCTGACAGAACAGTGAAGTATTTTTTAATTTACCAAATATTAAAAAAAGATGACTGATAAGCTTTATTTTTAAGAGCAGTTTTAGGTTTACAGAAAAATTATGTTTGTTCATTTCTCTTGTTTGTTGGGGATTCCGTGCTCAGGTGAAATCATACAGTATTTGTATTTAAAGAGAAGGGAAACACTCTCTTTAAATGAAAATAATTACCAATTAAAAAAAAATTTCTTGACCATTGAATGTAAGACAATTATTAGATTATTTGAGAAGGTGTACAGTTACAGTGTATACTTACTATACAAAGACATAGTTTCGTGTTCACACTTTTTGCTTGTTTTGGGTAAAAATTGGTAGTTGTCTGGGTTTCAAAATAATCACTGTGGGTTTGATTTCGATGTGTCCTTTGGGGTAATGTAACTTTTGAAGCTAATGAAGACATGCAAAGGTCACTTTCACTCTCTTACCTTTCCCTCAGCAGAAATGTGTTTACCAGCAAGCTATGAGTTCAAACAGCTGCCTTTCTTTTTTAAACCCACAAAATGCTTATTGAATTAAAAAACTAATGGAAATGTTTCAAAACCATGTTTCTGACATTTTTTTTAAATTGCATTTCTTTTTAAAAAATATTTATTTATTTATTTATTTTTGGCTGCATCGGGTCTTAGTTGCAGTACGCGGGCTTCTCTCTAGTTGTAGTTCACGAGCTCCAGAGCGTGTGGGCCCAGTAGTTGCGGCGCCAGGGCTTAGTTGCCCCGTGGCATGTGGGATCTTATTTCCCCCACCAGGGATTGAACCCATGCCCCCTGCACTGGAAGGTGGATTCTTAACTGCTGGACCACCAGGGAAGTCCCAGGTTTCTAACATTTATAAACTTTTTTCCTTTGTTAGATAAAGATGTGTGACAAATAAAGTCATTGACATTATAATAACTTTGAAAACGAGGAGAAGGATAGAGCTATATCCAGCATATTTTTTAAATTAGCATTCTGGTATTTTTTTTTCCAAATATTTATTTCTACACAACATTCTTTTTACTTAGTTGTGATCATACTTTATATAAAATGTATCTTGCTTTTCACTTAAATTATATCGCATGTATTTCCCATGTCGTTATAAGTTACTTAGAACTATGACTTTAAGTAACTGCACAGTAATCTGTTATGTATCCAGCATCTTTTTATTGCATTAAGAAGATGGGAGCAATCTTGGGAGGCCTGAGAGATGTACCTGGGAACATATTTTGAAAAATATAAAGTTAAGACTTCCATGGCATATTAAAGGTAAAATCTTAATAAGCAAAAAAAAAAAAAAAAAAACCTTTTGAATGCCCTTTTATTTATGTAAATATGATATATAATTATATACATAACATCTCTTGTATGTTGCACAGGCAGCTCAAATCGAGAACTCTCTGAAAAAAATTCTTAGTTTTCCTCTCAAACCTAATTATATCCAAGATTTCTTCACATCAATAAATGGTAGCACTAGTAATACCTACTCTTACTGACTTATAAAAGCACTTTATTAACCCTTTGTCACATGTATTTTATAAATAATTCCCCAGAATGAAGCCTTCCCCTAAAATTTGATTGCACAATAAATCACAGAAAAAAGACAGTCTGAGCCAGACATAAAAATAATTCATACTTACAAAATAAGTTAGTATATAATTATTCGACTTCAAAAGAGCCAATATTTTTAGAAAATATTGAACTTATCCAGAACTTTAAAGAATGATGACTTTTCACAAAATAGTTGTAAGGTACCAACACATTTTTGGGAATACTTAGATTAGGTAGAATACCATTTATCTTTAGTGTGACTGCTACATTTCTGTAGAATTTAAGTCAAAATGTAAACACTATCATACCATTTGACTATTGTGTCTCCATCTACAAAGATGTGTCTACATAATCAAGTTTCTATAGGATATGTGGAATAACTCTCTAACCATCAGAGTAATGCTGCATTTCCCAAGCCCAGGTTCTCCATTCCTTCCCACTTGATTCCCAGTGCAAGGCACTCTGGGGTTCCAATAGCTCCGACCTTTTAATCTATTCAACCTGTAGAGACTTGCTTTGGCCAGCTCTGTATAAACACTTTGTTTTTCTTAAGAAAATAAACTCATTTCAAAACCACTCTTTTGTGGGCAGAGGGCTGTGGTAGAGCCTTGTAAGTAGTAAAACATTTCTCAACACCAGAAAAATACTCTTGACTTTTTTAAAGGATGTTTTCAATTAAAAAAAATTAACCACAGTCATTGAAGAGGGAATGAGATGGCAGTTTATTTGATGCTTATAATTTAATTTATTCTTCTGAAAAATTACCCCAATTTAAAAAAAATCATGAAATAGAAGTTGTATGTACATACTGTTAGCTCATTACTATTGATTATTCTTATGCCACTCATTAAGTATTTCAAAGTGAAGTTCAAAACCACAATTACTTTCTACCCTCTTCACTGCACTGTCCTGTTCCTACACTCTTGAACAGAATTTTTCAAGTCAAGTTGGCATATTTGCTTTCCTTCAATAGCAGTAACAGAAATGTCTGGGAGAAAATGTGTCTGGGGACAAGCACAAGTCATCATATTTCCCACACTCTATTCCTTATAACAAAGCTATTTGTAATCTTTGCGGACTTCACTTATTTTTCTAATTACAATGTCAACTCTCTGAAGCAATACTTGTCTATTTGAAGCAAACTTTTAAAGTTGAATCCTACTAAAGTGAATTCTAAGACACATTTTTTCAACAAGGAATCTATTTGATTGAATAAACTTTAAAATTAAAAAAAGGATATAAATGTACATTAGAACACCGATTCTTAGTGGAGAAGTGGAAGAAAAGGAAGCTGACAAGGGGATGCGGGCTTGGCCAGCGAAGTGGGGGATCAGAATCTTGTCATCCCTGAAGAGAAAGGAAGAGAGTGTTCCCAGAAGGAAGTTTGTCACAGTGTCAAATGTGTCAGAGTTCAGAAAATCAGTGACTAAAAAACACCATTTGATTTCAACAAAAAAGTTGGTATCTTCGATGGAAGCAGTTTTACGCAGGTTTGCAGGGAGTATTTGGAACTCAGCTAGCTCAGAGTTGGAGGTAAACAAGATGTTAGAAAGTAGAAAAATCTAGTGCAGAGTCTTTTCATGAAGTTTGACAGGGAAAGAAAGGGAGAGGAGGAAGCAGCAGAATAAAGATGTGGGGCTGGGATAGAGATTGCAAAATTATTAAACATGGGAGACATTAGAGAAATAGTTTAAGAACAGAAAAAAAGGGTCCAGAGAAAGAATGAAGACTCAAGTAGGAAAGAGGATAACCCATGTATCCCAGAGACCCTTAGATGGCAGGAGTGGATAGGATCAGATGGGATTCTTTTTTACAGGAAGAGAAACTCTACACCCTCGCAATAGAAGTGAGAAAGAATTAATGGGTGACAAAGATAAGACTGGAGTCTATCCTTAGTATCTATATTCGGAGTGCACATTTGTACACATTGCTATTTGCTGTTTCTGAAAGGCCCAACATCCTCCCTCCATGTACACACATCTCCTAGCCATATTGCCATACATAGCTCAAACATCGTTTCTGGAAAGCCTTCCCTGGCAAGTGCAATCTGCTCTGGAAGTTTCTCCTCATGCTCTCAGATGCTCCCCGCGCATTGCTCTATGCATACTTTGCCTTATAATAGGCATTTACTTGTCAGTCTTCTCCTTGGACTGCAAACACTTTGAAGGTAGAGGCATATTTTATGTGCCTTTGTATCTCAGAGCCTAATGCATTTGAGGGACTTCGTCTGAATGTGTTAAATCAATTATCCCTTCTACTTAAAGAAATTAATTGTCATGAACACACCTCCTCTGAACACTGTGAGTGTCAGGGCGTGGGAATGGAGGTGAGCTTCCTGTACTCTCTTGCTGTGAATTTCTGCTTTTGGCTTGACTCACTATTCCTTCTTATCATCTTCTCCCTGTAGCTCTTGTTCCCTCTGAGCTTAGCCTCACCCCAGGCTCCACTGACCATGGCTTCCCGACCCTCTTTCTCCATTCCAAAAAGTCACCCTAAGCAACGGATTTTTCATTCCACGTAAGGGTTTAATGGAGAAATGCAGAAATATGCGGCAAAACAATCAATGCAACGTGAGGTATTAAAGACCATCATAAAAAACAGTTGAAAGTCTCATTGACAATCAATTCCTACTACAGGGAAACTCTGACTGGATATCTTTCTCATGAGAACATGACCTACCACTCCTTCCAGGAGATGCCCAATCCTTACCTCTCTCCGGAATTCCTTCTCTACTTTTCTCCCCAGGTCGTGCCACTCACTCCTCCCTACAAGCATCATGGTAGGCAGAATAATGGTCCCTCCAATGTGTCCATGTCTTAATCCTCAAAACCTGTGAATATGTTATGTGGCAAAGGGGAATTAAGGTTGCAAATCAGCTGACCTTAAAGCAGAGAGAGTAGCCTGGATTATCCGGGTGGATCCAAATGTAACCACAAGGCTCTTTAAAAGTGAAGAGGGAGACAGCAATGTCAGTAAGACTCCACTGATCATTACTGGCTTTGAAGATGAAAGGGGCCACAGCCAAGGAATGCTGGAGGCCCCTAGATGCTGGAAAGGGCAAAAAGATGTATTCTTCCCTGGAGCCTCCAGAAAGGGACTGAGCCCTCATGCTGACCCGTGTTGGCTTTCTAAGTTACAGAACTAAAAGATAATAGAGTTGTGTTATTGCCAACCATTAAGTTTGTAATAATTTTCACAGCAACAAATACAAGCACCAAGATAACAAATCCAAATTCACTTTGATGTGAAATATCTTAATTCTTTTGACTCAACATCTGCTCTAGTCCAAGCTCTGGGACTTTGCTTTGTCAAATCAAAAAGAACATTAACAAACTTTGCTTTACAAAATAGTTATCTAACCCTAAAATGAATGGAAAAGAACCCTCTCATGCTCAAGCCCTCTTATCATATTTATGACATTTTTTATTTCTATCACAAATACATTGTTCAAAGTATGACTCCAGAAATAACATTATTCCTCTACCAGGAAGGCATTAAAATATGTTTGTGTATCTCACACTATTCATTTTAAATAGGGATATATAAATAATGTGCTCATCGAAGGGAAAGGAGGAGAAAAGCTTGAGGAACAGGAATTTTAAAAGTTTGATTTGCCAAACTCTTCCAGTTTGACTCTGACAACTCAGTGTTAAATAGCTCCTTATTGAAAGAACAGAATATTAATGTTTAATGAACTTGAACAAAAAATTGTACAACTTAACCCTTTCAATTATTCAAAGAGAGTTTCCTACACTGGACATGAATGAAGTTCTAAAGCAATCCTTCTCAAACTTTAATGTGTAAACAAATCACATGGAGATTTTTTTTTAAATGCAGACTCTAATTCAGTAGGTCTGGGTAGGGGCTGAGATTCCGAGGTTCTGACTTTCTAAACGCTCCTAGATGATTATGATGATGCAGTTGATCACTGGACCACATTTCAAGTAGTAAAGTCATGGAGGACATTGAGGGTCACAGTAAAATCAAATGCTTGAAGTCTATGCTTCTATAAATTAAACGTATCAAAACTATACACTCATTTAATCTGTTTATGTAGCAAAGAGAAAATTCTATAAAATTATTATTTGGAGTTGAAAATCATTTTATGACAAGACCTTAACATTATGAATTTCATTTACAATAGTTTATAGCATCATTAAACAATTCTTTTTCAGTGATGGTGTAATCATGGCAAACTCTGTGTTCCACCTCCCCCCCACTAACCCCAGACCCAATGGTTTATATTAAGCATAGGTTTCTGCTAGCTTACTGTAAGAGCCTGTTCATCTGTGTGCCAGGAAATGGTAGGATTAAGAGGTCAGATGCCATTAGCTAGTTCCCTTTGCCACCACTGCCATTGCCTGAGAGATGTTCCAAGTCTCCAGTAGAAGCCTTGCGTTTGGTCCCACTGCCAACACGTTGCAGGAATAACAGTACCACAAATCTGATCCTGTTACCTAGATATAAAACTTACCAATGTCTGTTAACAATGCCTCCTAATCCCGCCTCCCCCATGGTCTATCTCCTGGCTTGCTCTCCAGTCCCATTTTACGCCAGTCTCTCTCCTTCCTTGTGTCATCTCCAGCCACACAGCTATTATCTCATTTCTTTCAATATTCCATTTTCCCTTCCACCTCAGGCCTGTGTTCATGATCTTCTCTCCCTATAAATACAACTCTCCCCAAACTCCTCACTTTTGATGTTTGACCATTTTTCCAATCTCAACTCAAAAGTCACTTTCTTGTCAAAGCCTTCTTTGACGCCTCAGACTAAGTCATGTGTCCTTGCCACACACTCTCATAAGCGTCTTAAATGCACTTATCACAGCTCATAATTATATACTTGGGTGATTGTTGATCACACTTTTTCTCCCTAAATGATCATATGTCCCATGAGGGCAGGTCTGTCTGTCCCCCCGCTCCCTCCATTATACCTATATTGCCTAGCATAGTAGAAATCATTTAATAAATATTGGTGAAGGGATAAGTGCAAAATTTCTTTTTTAATGAGCCAACTTAGCTAACATTAGAATGAGGGATATATTTGCAAATAGAAAAATGGCTGACTTGGAAATGAAAATTTAGAACAACTAAATTCATTGATTTCAGATAATATGTTAGGCTGATCAGTTCTTACCTATATGATCTGTTTATTTGTTCATTTCTTATCCATCACCAGGGCTATGCAAGGTATTGGGAAAGTAGATATGGATCTAGCTGGGCCCCTCTCCTTGGGCAGCTGAGTCTAGCACATACTCCCTGTTCATTGTGCAATGCTCAAATGACCTGAAAGAGGCTTGTGCACAGTTTTCAGTTTTGTCTAAACCTATGATTACAATGGAGACTATGCAATCAGGGCATGGTTAGAATCTGACTCGTCATTTCCCAGATGAAGACCTGTATGATCTGCCAGCTCTATGTTTTAAACAACACAGTGGCTAAATATTATTCCACTGCAATGAAGCAAGACATAGCCTTTTGCCATCTCCTCCTCTCCACTAAGTGTTGTTTGCAAATTCAACAATGATCAGAATCTCTGTTACGTAAATGCTTAAAGAAAAATAACACTACACACTTCATAACATTAGAGCAATCGCATTTCCATTGTAGCTGTATTTGAACACAAAGCAGACATTTTGATGTTTTCCCTAAACTCACAAAACAGAATTGTACCTCTATATTTTTTAATTTTAAAAGGAATAAAAATATAAACATTAAAAAACCCCCGATGATTCCCATCTTAGTTTTAAAGAAGTTTTTGCTTATGTAGAGCCAAGAGGCAGTTTACGAAACTTCAGGGCTTCACCAAAAGGAATAGTTCCTAGCCAGAAGAAAGAAAAAAAAAAAATGATGCTGATTTTGAAGATTTATTCATAAAACAAATATTTATTGAGTTCTGCTTTTACTCCAAGCATCTTCTTAGAGACAAATGTCCTTATACTCAGGGAACTAATGTTTTCATTAGGGGAAACTAGCAAGATAATGATAGATAGTGGTAAATATTTTGAAGACAATGCAGGGTGAATCAAGATAGAGTTATGGGGATTGATTTGGAAAGGAAATGTTTGAGCTGAAACTTGAATCCTGAGCAGAAGAATACCTTGCAAAGAGTTGGAGGAAGGACAGAGAGACAAGGATGCAGAAGACTTACAGCAGAAACCATGGTGGCATCTCAGAGGAACAGAGTCAGATGGCTCAAAGCCAAAGAGGGAGATAGTGTCCAGAGCATGCATGTTTGATTTCTAATTACAATTGGAAATCACAGGAGAATTTCAAGCAGGAA
>NW_006780914.1:1615469-1627923 GCF_000442215.2 Lipotes vexillifer | reverse complement strand
GCAGGAATGATGTAAAGTTTAAAAAGTTACTCTGGCGGTAATAGGAAATAAAGTATAGTTGAACAAGAGAAGAAGGAGGGAGAGATCAGTTTGGTTATTGCATTAGACCAAGGAAGAGCTGGTGGTAGCTTGAATCAGAGCAGTAGCCATAAAACTGGAGTGAAGCTCTTGGACTCAAAATGTAACTCTATACACAAACACTGCAAATAAATTCTAGTTGAGCAGGTATCTTACATAGGAAATTTCTCTGTAAGACAACTGCCATTCTCCACAGGCCATTTTAAGAAAGCATGCTATAGCTGTGGCTAAAGTAATAGGTTTATTTCATATACAGGTTCAGTTAACAAACAGTACTTTGAGTTCAGCCAGTACGTTGGATTCAGTCAGCCATCTTTCCAATATTTGCCTTTAGTTATAAATAGGTCACAGTATTGAAAAGGTACGAATATTATCAGCTTTTTGAAAACAGATACCCTACAATTAATGAAACATGACAATAATGCCTCATCAAGGCACTCATTTTAGTAAAAGAAGTGGTAACTTCATACATTGACAAGATTAATCTTCTAATCAGAGAATGGAAAGGCAACTAAAACTTATTTAGGACCTGGAGTATTTTTAAATTTGGAACGTATTCTGTAAATACAAGTACTACCAAATAAATAATACTTAAAAAACAAAATAGCTTTCTAGTTATTTCACCCCATTGTCCAAAATACTTGTAGACAACTGTACCTGCTTTTTTGTGTGTGTGTGGTACGTGGGCCTCTCACCGCTGTGGCCTCTCCCGTTGCGGAGCACAGGCTCCGGACGCACAGGCCCAGCGGCCATGGCCCATGGGCCCAGCCGCTCCGCGGCATGCGGGATCCCCTCAGACTGGGGCACGAACCCGTGTCCCCTGCATCGGCAGGCGGACTCTCAACCACTGCGCCACCAGGGAAGTCCTGTACCTGTTTTTTTTACATTGGAAAACCCGATGCTTCAATGTACAACAATCACCTGTATAACATGGTTAATCCTTTCATGCTAGTCTTTGACTAGAGCCCATTTTACTTCCATGGCCAAAGATATTAAGGTTGTTAATCACCAGAGTATAACACATCAATACTTTGTTGATTCCTTACATTAGAATTTATGAAATAGATAAAATTTTACATCACCATTGTGCTAGATGGGACTGAATTTATAAGACTATTAAAGAAAATTGCAAGTTCCTTTAGTAGCAGTAAATGATATTTAAAGAATAATAATTTCCAAATCATGTTTTCTACTAAAGTGTAATTCTTCATGAAACAACTATTTTTGTAAAGCATATTTTTATTTTCATTGTTTTCACTTTATAACTACTTTGTAAATATTTTGGAACTGAGTTTTTCATTTAATATATTGCTAACATTCATCCATATCGATGCATGTCATTACAGTTTATTCATATTGACTAAAATATTCCATTCTGCGAATATTACTGTATATTCATACAATCTCTTGTTAATGGACATTTGGGTTATTTTCAGACTTTTGCTGTTTGGAGAATACACTATGTGTCCTTGTACATGTGCGAAAGTTGTTCTTGGATAAATACCTAGGAGAGGAATTGTTGGATCCTGAGGAATGTAAATATTCAACTTCATGAAAAAATACCAAACTGTTTTCTAAAGTAGTTGAATCAATTCACTTTCCCACCAGTGGAAAATAATAGATCCTGTGGATTTACATCCTCTCCAACACTTGGTATTGTCAGATTTTTCTATTGTGTCAATAAAAGTGATATAGAGTTACCTAATTAATATCTCGATATTTTCATTTCCCTGATGATGAAAGATATTGAACATCTCTTCATACATTTAATGGACATAAGTGGTTTTTCATCTGTAAAATGACTGCTCCTGTCTTTTGCCCATTTTACTATCAAATTCTTTGCAGTTTGTTATTGATTTTAGGCTTAATTACATATTCTTGATATTAAATCCTTATTTGTTGTGTTTATTGCAAATATCTTCATCCAGTCTGTAATTGCTTACTGCTCATTATCTCTAAGATTTATTTAATAAACCGAAGTTTTTAATTCTAATGTGTGTAAATTTATTAATATTTCCTTTTATAATCAGTTTTTCTGTACTGTTGAATAAATCTTGTCTTAGCTTAAGGTGTAAAAGATATTCAATTAATTTTTTTCTTCTAAGGCTTCAAATGTTTAAATTTAAGTCCTTAATTCATTTGGAACCATTTTTGTATTAAGTATCTTTTTGGCGAGCAAGTAACTATTTTTTTCAGCTCCATTTATTGGATGGCCCTGTCTTTCTCCACTTATCTCATTTGCCATGTCTATCAAATTCCAAAGTTTTATGCATTCTTAGGTGTATCCGCGCATCTATTCTATTCTATTGGTTGACTTGGGTACACCATTGCTACCACAGTGTCTTAATTACTATAACTTTATACTAAGTCCTGATATCTGATAGGACATATCTCCTCTCCCTCCTTCTGCAGGAGTTGCCTGGCTACTTTTGACTTTTTATTCTTTCACATAAATTTTAAGAAGATTTTATTAATTTTCATGAAAATCCATTTTAGGACTTTATTGAACTTGCATTGAATTTATAGGATCAATGTGGAGAATATATCAACTTTACAATAATAGCTCTTCCTACTGATAAACATGATATATCTCTTCATTTATGTTTGTTTGCTTTAATATCTCTTAATGAGGATTTATAATTTCCTGTAGAAGTCTTGCTCATGTTTTGTTAGATTCATTTCTAGATACATGATAGTCTCTGACCATATTACAAATGGCATCTTGTCTTTAATTAACTTTCCAGTTGTTTGCTGTGTGGTTATAGTAATGCAACTGACTTTATTATCTTGCTAAACTCTCCAATTATTTCTAATAATTTATAAATTATTTTGTGTTTTCTGTTAGCAATCATATTACTGCAAATAATTAAATTTTACTTCTCTTTTTACAATTCTTAAGCATCTTATTTTTTTTTTTTTTTGTTTTATTTCACTGGCTAGGACCTCCAATAAAATGTTGAACAGATGTAGTGATAGTGGGCATCCTTGTCTCATTTCAAATATTGAACCTGCCTTACATCCTTGGAATAAACACTTGATTGTGATGTATAATTATTCTATTTATTGCTGAATTCTATTTGCTAATATCTTGTTGAGGATTTTTGTATGTATATTCATGAGAGATATTGGCCTGTAATTTTCTTTGTTTGAACTGGGTTTTTATTTTCTTGTTTGATATCAGAGTAATACTAGCATCTTAAAAGAAGTTGGGAAGTGTCCCCTCCTTTTTTAGCTTTTGGAAGAGGTTGTGTAAATTTTGAGTTACTTCTTCCTTTAATGTTTGGTAGGATTCTGGAAAACCATATGGTACTGGAGATTTCTTTTTGGGGGTCTTTTAATTACAAATTCAATTTACTTAATATTTATAGGGAAACAACTATTTTTATATGTAAGAAATTGCATTCATATTCAGAACTATAACCATCTAATTTCAAATAGTATGATCTATCCATTTTCAAAAATATGTCAAAATTTCTGCTCTTGCTTTTAAATAACAAACTCTACATTCCTGAAAATATATTCTCTTTATCCGTTGTTATTTTTGGTCTCTGAAACTGTAACTCACAGAAAGTGTAACTCACGGACACAGAATGTTTTAATTAACAGTATTGAACAAATGATATTTCTGGTTTAAATTTTCCACATTTGAACCAGGAATGAAAAGTGAAACTAATATTTGAAAAAATGTGTTATTTCTCCCCAATTATTTTCTGAGTTTTACTAGACATAAAAACAAAGAGTTTCCAATGAAGGCTAGTCAGTGTGTGGACTAGTAAGGGCTATTCTCTTTCTGTTTTTCTTATAATTAAAAATATTCCTAAGTGAATCTATACCTCCTAAAGGAGTGTATAATTACCTCCTGGATTAGAGTCTCATTCTCTTTTCTGTATTAAAACTCAACATATGCAATGACAATTTTAATTAAAAATAGTTGCGTATATAAAATAGTTAATGAACACTAAGAGCCACAGTGTTCATGAGTAAAGGAGGACTAATTTCCAAATAAAACTCATGCCTCTAGACTATTATCCTAGTCTCCTGATTCTGCACACTTTTCAATTGATTTTGTGTTGCTTTGTGATTTGCAGCGATTTGAAACCTATAAATCATAGGTTTCATAGTAATTATAGTACCAAATGAAAATTTAACTGTGGGAAAGAGCTCCCAAATTCCTTAGAGAATTAAAAGTGGAGTTTGTGTTGAACTCAGTAACTAAGAGAGAGAACTATAGCCAAATGCTCTGAGAAAAAATTTCCACTTTTAGAGAACATCGATTATCAATAGTATGGGAAGCAAATCCTAAACATTGCTTTTCTGGGCAAATTGTATTTTGATATAATTTCAAACAGTGTAAAGTTATAAGACTCTTATGAATAACTCCCGTATATTCTTGACCCAGAATGAACAACTGTTTATAACTAGCACCATTTACTTTATCATTCTCTCTCTCTATCTCTCTATCAACTTTTTCTGACCTTTTGAGAATAAGTGTAGACATCTTGCTGCTTGACCCCTAAATAACAGCATATATTTTCTAAGAACAAGGACATGCTCTTAAAAGATCACAGTATAATTATTAAAATCAGGAAAATCCATATGGATTTGACATTATTAGCTACACATATTCCTTTTAAAAGTTTCATCAAGTTGTTCCATTAATGACTAATACCCTTTAAAGCCCTGTTTGCCCTCCTCCTGTGATCCGCCCTCTGTCTAGAATCCAACCCAGGATTGCATATTGCATTTTGTGGGCACATCTCTTTAGTCTCTTTAAATCTTGAACTGTTTCTCCGTCTTGTTTCATGACCTTAACATTTTCTAAGAGTACAGGTCAATTATTTTGTAAAACATCCCTCAATCTGAATGTCTCTGATGTTTTCCCATAGTTGCATAATATTAGACATTTTGGATAGGAATATGAGGATTCGTATCCAATGAGGATTTTTCCCATTATTGATGATGTTGAGTTTGACCAAATGAATAGGTTGGTGTTTATGAAGTTACTACCTTTCCCTTTAAAATCAATAAGTTTGTGGTGAGTTATTTAAAGATTATATAAATATCTCTGTGATAGTTAATTTTATGTGTCAACTTGGCTAGGTTCTTGTGCCCAGTTGTTTGGATAAACACTAATCTAGATGTTGCTGTGAAGATATTTTGTAGATGTTTACATTTACGATTTGTTGACTTTGAATAAAGATTACTGTCAAATGGAGCTGGAGGAATCAGGCTCCTGGACTTCAGACAATATTACACAGCTACAGTAATCAAGACAGTATGGTACTGACACAAAAACAGAAATATAGATCAATGGAACAGGATAGAAAGCCCAGAGATAAACCCACACACATATGGTCACCTTATTTTTGATAAAGGAGGCAAGAACATACAATGGAGAAAAGACAGCCTCTTCAATAAGTGGTGCTAGGAAAACTGGACAGCTACATGTAAAAGAATGAAATTAGAACACTCCCTAACACCATACACAAAAATAAACTCAAAATGGATTAAAGACCTAGTGGCTTCCCTGGTGGCGCAGTGCTTGAGAGTCCGCCTGGGCCCGTGAGCCATGGCCGCTGAGCCTGCGCGTCCGGAGCCTGTGCTCCGCAAATGGGAGAGGCCACAACAGTGAGAGGCCCGCATAACGCAAGGAAAAAAAAAAAAAAAGACACTAGAAAACTCTTAGAGGAAAACATAGGCGGAACACTCTATGACATAAATCACAGCAAGATCCTTTTTGACCCACCTCCTAGAGAAACGGAAATAAAAACAAAAATAAACAAATGGGACCTAATGAAACTTAAAAGCTTTTCCACAGCAAAGGAAAACATAAACAAGAGGAAAAGACAACCCTCAGAATGGGATAAAATATTTGCAAATGAAACAACTAACAAAGGATTCATCTCCAAAATTTACAAGCAGCTCATGCAGCTCAATATCAAAAAAAACAAACAACCCAATCCAACAATGGGCAGAAGACCTAAATAGACATTTCTCCAAAGAAGACATACAGATTGCCAACAAACACATGAAAGGATGCTCAACATCACTAATCGTAAGAGAAATGCAAATCAAAACTACAGTGAGGTATCTCCTCACATCAGTCAGAATGGCCATCATCAAAAAATCTACAAACAATAAATGCTGGAGAGGGTGTGGAGAATAGGGAACCCTCTTGCACTGTTGGTGGGAATGTAAATTGATACAGCCACTATGGAGAACAGTATGAAGGTTCCTTAAAAAACTAAAAATAGAACTACCATATGATCCAGCAAACCCACTACTGGGCATATACCCTGAGAAAACCATAATTCAAAAAGAGTCATGTACCACAATGTTCATTGCAGCTCTATTTACAATAGCCAGGACATGGAAGCAACCTAAGTGTCCATCGACAGATGAATGTATTAAGAAGATGTGGCACATATATACAATGGACTATTACTCAGCCATAAAAAGAAACAAAATTGAGTTATTTGTAGTGAGGTGGATGGACCTAGAATCTGTCATACGAAGCAAGTCAGAAAGAGAAAACAAATACTGTATGCTAACACATATTTATGGAATCTAAAAAAAAAAAAAAGAAAAAGAAGGTTCTGAAGAACCTAGGGGCAGGCCAGGAATAAAGATGCAGATGTAGAGAATGGACTTGAGGACAAGGGGAGGGGGAAGAGTAAGCTGGGACGAAGTGAGAGAGTGGCATAGACATATATATGCTCCCAAATATAAAATAGATAGCTAGTGGGAAGCAGCTACACAGCACAGGGAGATCAGCTCAGTGCTTTGTGACCACCTAGAGGGGTGGGATAGGGAGGGTAGGAGGGAGACGCAACAGGGAGGGTATATGGAATTATATGTTTATGGATAGCTGATTCACTTTGTTATAAAGCAGAAACTAACACACCATTGTAAAGCAATTATACTCCAATAAAGATGTTGAAAAAAAAAAGATTACTGTCAATAATGTGGGTGGGCCTCATCCAATCAGTTGAAGACTGTAGGAGGAAAACCTGAGTTTTAAAATTTTTATTATTTTTTATAATAATAATTTTTATTATTAAAATTTTTATTGAAGTATAATTGACTTACAATATCATATTAGTTTCAAGTGTTTTACATAGTGATTTGATATCTTTATACATTATGTAATGATCACCACAAGTCTAGTTACCATCTGAAAACCTGGGATGTTTTTAGAACTGTGTATATTTATATAAATATAATATATATTATAAATAATAGATTATATATCTTTATAGGGCTTTATACAAAGAAGAGAGGGAGAGAGAGATGTACTCTCTCTATATATATATTATATATTTCCTATTGATTCTGTTTCTCTGGAGATCTCTGACTGATACAATCCATTCCTCACAAGATTTTTGCTCACTAGGTTCAGCATTAACTGATGATTCCTGCCTGAATCAAGCATTGCTATGATGATTGCTGAATGGTAATTTTCTGTCATCCCCTCATTTAGTTGGCCTTCTAAGGAAAAACTTTCCTTTCTTCTTCATTTATTTTTTCATATATTTATTTATATCAGCATAAACTCATGGGTTCTTATTTTATTCAATAGGTTTTAATCAGTTACTATTGTTATTCATGTTTATGGCTAAATTGTTCTAATGTGACCAGTTGGAGGCCCTTCAAGCCAGCTCCTGTGTCCTTCTGGCATGTCCCCATCATAGCTTGAGTACTTCCATACTTTCTGTTACAAGATGTTCCAGGCTTATCTTGTACTTTCCCTGCCCCAGCTGTGAATTGACTAATTCATTTTTCTAAGGAACCTCAATTATTTTTTCGTGGAGGATGGTATTTAGAAACCAAGGTCTGGGCTATAGGTACCCACTGTACAATTTAAGGGCAGTTGACATGAAACCTCAAGATAATTTAATCAATTCAATTCAATCATTGAGTCTTAACTATATAGAAAAACTGCAGGATATTCTAATAAGAAGGAAATAAGAGATTCAACAGGGTTTACATTTAAAGTCAATTGACAAATATTACTTATTTCAGATTTGGAAGTGTTTTCTTCTTGTCATCGTCTCCAATTTGATCTGTAAGTTAATTAAACATTATTCAAAAACTAATAGTTGATTTAAAGATCTAAACAATTTAAAAACAAATCTATAGAAATTAGAAGAAATACAAAACATCACGTATCAGCGGGGTGGAAGAAGAGTGCGGAATGTGTTCAAAAGATGGGAAATATCTCATATTGACATAGATGTGGGGGAAACAGTGTTCTAATACTCTGCAGGGGCAGTGTGAATTGTTACTGTTATAAAGGACAGCTTGGGAAATCTATAAAAGAAAAAAAATGCCCATGCCCTTTGACACTCTGCATGTACAAGTCTACATTAGGAATATGCTAGTTCATGAGCACAAAGAGATAAATACAAGTCTATTAATTATGACAGTTTTGGTCAGGGTAAAATACTAGAAACAACTCAAATATGCATCAGAACAGGGCAGGTTAAGTAAAATTGTGTTATGGATGTGCTGTAGAGTACTAGAGAAGGTAAAAAAATAAGTTAGATAAGTTAGATCTATGTGTGGCTGTGAGAAAAATCTTTAAGACAGGTTAAGTAAAAAAAAAAAAATGTGCAGAGTAGTCCATATTATTTGTGGAAGGAAACATTACATATGAAAATGTTAATGCAGAGAAAAGGGTCTGGGAGAAATAACGTAATGATTAATTTAGGAGAGGGACATGGAATTTAGAGAGATAAGAGATGAATTTTACTCTTTTTACCCCTTTAGTATTTGATATTTTTTGATCAAGAAAGCATTATATATTACTTAAATGAAATGTTTCCAAGTTACTGGAAAAATTGACTTCGAAAACCATGATCTTAACACTATATTACAATAGAATCTTTGGCCTTTCCCCTTTCCTCCATTAGTTATCTATGGTTGCATAACAAATTCCTATATAAGTGCCTTAAAGGCTTAAAACAACGGACATTTATTATCTCACAGTTTCTGTGGATCAGGGCCCCTGGGCCTTGCTCAACTGGGTGCCTCTAGGTCAAAGTTTCTCATGAGATTGTAGTCAAGCTGTTGGCTGGGGCTGCAGTCTCATGGGAAGCCTCAACTAGGCGCTGAGAGTTTTGGAGAGGCACAGCTCTCTTCTTATTTTTGAAACTTCTAACATATTAGAAATAAAGCTATCTAAAAAAAGTTAATAAAATTGTAGTTTAACTTTCTTGTTTATATTAAACAAATTAATCCTTTTAGGATGAAAATATAATTTTTCTGTTTACAAGATAACTTCAGAATTTATAAAAACTGGTATGGTCTGGTATTAGGATACAAATTAAAGTTGTGAAACACATTCTTTCAATCCTGTACGATTTTATGTTACTCCTTTTGGAGAATATTTTAAAAGTCAACGTTTGACACCCTTCATGAACATGCAATTCTAGACAAGTGACCCTCCTGGTAGCCCGCTTTGTGACAAGCCCTAATTTATTTAACATAGGATGGGTTTAATGTTGTGTGGTTCTAAAGTATTTACTATTACACAAAATATTGTAGACTTACAGTCTATCTTAATATTCTACCTTAAACTTAGGCTAAAATTCTGTAAAATGGAACATTAAGTTCTGCAGAACATATACAATAAACTATATATGCATTTATAATAAAAATATTAAGAAAACATCTTTAAAATCAAGCTCCAGAAGAAATGTTCTGAGCCTTACTGACGGTATTAACAGTAATGAAAATGTCTTTATAAGCATATGCAGTTATTGTAGTGTGGAAACTCCTTCCCTGTTTCTGATGAAACAGAAACTTTTCTGTGGAGGCAGTTCTAATAGCATGACATGCTTGAGGCTTTCCCTTTCTATTTTTTGGGGGGTGGAGTGGTGGGTCAGTGCACCTGTGTGCAGAAAAGATGTATTTTGCTCTGCTCCTATGTTATACATCCTTCAGGGCAAGCGGTCACATGAAGGAGCTGTGACAGCCCAAGGCTATCCGTGAACAAATAAGTAAGTAATGTAATTTCAGTGTCCTAGAATTAGGAAGCTCAGCTGCTCTCAGGTATGTCAGAAAATGAGCTTTATCATCAATACAAGTGATATTGTACTCACCATTGACCTTCTCTTCAGATTTACTTCTCAATTAGTTCAGAACTCATGTAAGAAACAAATGTGTTATGTTGGTAGCCCCCTATCATGGGTTGAATTGTCCCACCCCACCCCCAGAAGGATGTGTTGAGGTCCTAACTCCCAGTACCGCAGAATGTAAACTTGCTTGGAAATAGGGTCATTGCAGGTTTACATAGTTAAGTTAAAATGAGGTCATGCCGGGGCAGGGCGGGCCCTTAATTCAATATTACTGGTGTCTTCATAAGAGAAAAGAGACCCACAGGGAGGTTGATGACGTGAAGGTGGGTGCAGAGACTGGAGTTGCCACACACCAAGGGGTACCCGGATTACCAGAATCTGGAAGAGGCAAGCAAGGGTCCTTCTCTAGAGGCTTCAGAGGGAGCATGGCCCTGCCAGTACCTTGATTTCAGGCTTCTTGTCTCAAAAGTGTGAACAACAAATTTCTATTGATTTAAACTACCTACTTTCTGGTACTTTGTTATGACAGCCCTAGGAAACTAACACCCCACCCCCCTTAAAATATCAATAAATATAAGACCTAAGTGAACTAATCTGGAATTTTACTTTCTCCTCTTCCTATCAAGATGGGGAAAAAAAATTGTTGAAAATCTTCATTCACTATTGGTGTTAATGAAACCAGTTTACCCCTAAATTACTAAACTTCTTGTTACAGTATAGAGACATCAGTTCAAAAAACACCCAGGAGTCAGCACTTCCGTGGCGGTCCAGTGGTTGAGACTTTGCCTTCCAATGCAGGGAGTTCAGGTTCGATCCCTGGTCGGGAAGCTAATATCCCATAAGTAGTGAAAGGATTTCATTCAGTGTATTCAAGACAGCCTGATAGCAGTGGTTAAATCCAACTACAGATGAATACAAAAGGAAAACTGCTCCCTGTCGTTGATAAAGCATATCCATGTGTGTTAGAAGATCCTTTGACTGAATTATCATCTTTGAATAGGAAACAAAAATGGATCATGGGGCTTCCCTGGTGGCGCAGTGGTTGAGAGTCCGCCTGCCGATGCAGGGGACACGGGTTCATGCCCTGGTCCAGGAAGATCCCACATGCCGCGGAGCTGCTGGGCCCGTGAGCCACGGCCGCTGAGCCTGCGCATCCAGAGCCTGTGCTCCGCAACGGGAGAGGCCACAACAGTGAGAAGCCCGCGTACCGCAAAAAAAGGATCATGAGTGAAACATGACCCAGCTTAATTTACTAAAAACAGAAATGGACTCAAATTTTATTTCTTTAGCTGGTACCTCTAGGGGAATCTGTAACATGAAGGATACAGAATCACTCCTTTGTGAATATTTCAATGCTTTTGAGATAAAAGAATGGGCTAGATGTCAGGGGCAGGCATCAATGGATACTCTAAAGAGGAAAAATATTTTTATTCAGACATAAGTAAAACTCATATTTTCCAAAATATTTTGTTGTGCCTTTGATTTAATTTAATCTAGAAAAAACAAAGTAGTGCTAGTGAGAGTTGATCAGCTAAAAATATCTACAATAAGTAAACAAAGTCTGACTTTAATTTAATGTGTCAGAATGATCAATGTTACTAAGCACTATAAATGTGGTAATAAATATATCCCTTTTACAACTGTATATTGATATAAGCAGTTAGCATATGAGTTAGCTGTGTTTCAAAAGCAGACTTCTAAGTTGTTTGGAACAAAGAAAATGTTGCTTTATTGTAAACATTCTAGTTCCCAGGCTGGCCTACAAAGCCTATTTAATACGAGGCTCTTTCAAGATATATTTGTAGCAAAAATACTGATGAAAACACTTTTATAACACTTCTATTATTATTATGATATAAAGCATAAATGGGAAAATATTTTATTCTTTTGGTTTTTTTTGAAGTTCTAGTATTTGAAGAGTACATTTAAGCGAGCAGAAAATGAAGTCTTTTTCTACATTCTGAAGGAAACTTATTTTCAAGGCTTTAGAAATTAAAGGAGCCAGTTTTTTTTCTTCCTTCCTCCCTCCCTCCCTCCCTTTCTCTCTCCTTTCCCTCTCTTCCTTTCTTCTCTCTCTCTCTCTCTTTTCTTTTGGAGCCTAATCTAACTGAGAAAAACTATTATTTGCAAACAAAGTATTCTAACTGATACTAGTACTCTTGGTAGGAACACCTCTCGTTTGTTGTATTTGTTATAGTTTTTGTTATAGTCCTCCATATCGACTCGTCCTGTGGTAACTGGGTTTTGATATTTAACTATTCTCTGCTTCTTTCAGAGTAGTATTTCCATCTTAGATG
>NW_006780914.1:1612761-1615459 GCF_000442215.2 Lipotes vexillifer | reverse complement strand
GGAAAGAGTTTTCTCCTGTTTTTTTAGTCCGTTTGATTTCTGTTTTACTATTTTACTTAGATTTCATCTCAGTGTTCCCCCAAACAGTTCCGCATTATTTATGTTTTTACTTTTTAAAATTTAAATTACATAAAAATACTAAGGAAGGCATAAAACTCTCATAAGCTATTTTATGCACTTTCTTAAGTTCAGAAGAGTTGAAGGTGTTCAGTATAGCAATATGTGGAATTCTAGCCTTAATGTCAAAGAGGTTCAGTAAGCATTAAAAAATAAACATAATTCTTATAAATATTTACCCACTTTTTTTTTTTTTTTTTAAATAAACTGATCCATTGATTACATGGAGCTGCCTGCCTCATTTTTCAGTCTCAATGGTGGGCACTTCTCGTTCCCTTCATTCTCCAGCACCTCACCCACTCCTGTGGGTTCAGTAGTGTCCCTCCAAATTTATATCCATTCTGAACCCAGAATGAGGCCTTATTTTGGAAACAGGGTCTTTGCAGATGTACTTAAAATGAGGTTATACTGGGGGCTTCCCTGGTGGCGCAGTGGTTGGGAGTCCGCCTGCCGATGCAGAGGACGCGGGTTCGTGCCCCGGTCCGGGGGGATCCCACATGCCGCGGAGCGGCTGGGCCCGTGGGCCATGGCCGCTGGGCCTGTGCATCCGGAGCCTGTGCTCCGCAGCGGGAGAGGCCACAGCAGTGGGGGGCCCGCGTGCCGCAGGAAAAAAAAAAAAAAAATGAGGTCATACTGGATTATGGAGAGCCCTAAATCCAACATCTGGTGTCCTTATAAGAAGAGGGAAATCTGGACACAGACACAGAGGGGAAGCCATGTGATGATGGAAGCAGAGCTGGGGGTGATGCAGCTCCAAGCCCAGGGGTGCCAAGGATTTCTGGAAACTTGACATTAATAATTTGATAAATTAATAGGTATATTTTTTTACCACGATCACTATGTTTAACAGTAAGTTGGCTGAAGTAATCACATAAAAATCATACCTTGGGCTTCCCTGGTGGCGCAGTGGTTGAGAGTCCACCTGTCAATGCAGGGGATGCGGGTTCGTGCTCCGGTCTGGGAGGATCCCACATGCCGCCGAGTGGCTGGGCCCGTGAGCCATGGCCGCTGAGCCTGCGCTCCACAACGGGAGAGGCCACAACAGTGAGAGGCCCACGTACCGCAAAAAAAATAAAAAATAAAAATAAAAATCATACCTAACTGAACTTGAGAAAACATACCTAAACATTTTGCGTATATAGAATCAGACATTTATAAAGTAATCTAAGAAATGGAAATGTAATACCAATATTCTTTAAACATTCAAGCTTTATTTTGACCTTTTGTCCTTTATTGGTAAATTTTGCTGCAGATTCCTGATGTGAAATTTTGTTATAATTTATATTTATATTGTATTAGCTGTACACTAACTGAACATCTGATGAATTAATCCATTATTTCACACATTAGTACCCTTGATTAATATAGTAGCCAAACTCTTAGAATTTTTGTGAAAAGCAACATAATTTGTTTTGACATTATTTTCATGTGAGTCAGATTTTTGGTAAGGAAACCATAATTAGTCAATGTTAAAACACTCAATGGAGTAAAACATGTATTTATATTGCACAGGATGCAAAGGTATGTGCCACTGTGAACTAGCAAGTTCTTTCTGGCAGAATCACATCAGTCAGCTGAAGACCGTGAATGGTATGTCATCGACAGCTGAATTATATCAAGCTGGGGCTGAAATTCAGGTGGTACATTGTTTGGCTGGTACATGTCACTTAAGTAATGAAATACTTGTATTGCCTTGGTCACCCCAGTCCTTCCTCTGAACCCCCAGATCTTCTAGGCCCGGTGTGCGGGCCTCTCACTGTTGTGGCCTCTCCCGTTGCGGAGCACAGGCTCCGGACACGCAGGCTCAACAGCCGTAGCTCACGGGCCCAGCTGCTCCGTGGCATGTGGGATCTTCCCAGACCGGGGCACGAACCTGTGTCGCCTGCATTGGCAGGCGGACTCTCAACCACTGCGCCACCAGGGAAGTCCTGGCTTGTGTCCTTTTTCACTGGTCATTTCCCGTGCTGTACCAGTTGTTAAATATTTTTACACCATCCTTGGATCAAAGTGCTAACAGCATTTGTAGGTTGGTATATGCTATACTGAGTTTTTTCAATGAAAAGTTCACACCGTTAATAAGCAAATACAACGGCAACTTCAGGCTTGTGTTTGACTTAGCTGATTTCTTTAAGTAACATGACAGTTCTTCCACATTACTGGGGTAAAAACTGCTTTGTCCCTCTTTGAAAGGTGTGGGGAGGTGAGTGTCAAGCACCTCCCCCCAAACCTCCCCTGACAATGCTAGCCTGTTCTCTGTAAACGGAATTAGTGGGAGGTATCCCCAAATATTTTGACACTTATCTCACAAACAGGTAATGTAACTCTCTTAGGATTGCAGTTGGGCAATTCTGCCCTTTATATAAACAGTTACTGATTCCCTCTTTGGAAAGAGCTGTGTGTGGCTGCCTTTGGAATGAAATCACCAGCTACTCAGCTCACAGCAGAAGCTGCTGTTACTTCTCCAGTCTGACTTGGCCAGTGACAGTGTAAACGCCAGTCCTTCAACCCCTCCTTAAAATCCTCAAAATTCTGTCCTCCTCTACTCTCTCTCCTTCCTCTTCCCCCACCTCACCTTTCCCTA
>NW_006780914.1:1601081-1612745 GCF_000442215.2 Lipotes vexillifer | reverse complement strand
CCTTTCCCTACCCACATTCCAATAGCCACTTAGGGTGTTTAAGGTAGCAGGAGTTAAATGAATGGGGCAAAGAACAAGGAAAAAAGTGAGGAAGATGCGCTTAGTGAGATCTATGGATGCATATATCTCTGGCTTCACTTTTTACTGAAATTGAATTCTTTAGCACACATCTACCCACACTCCCCATCTGATTCAAGTTCCTCTGTTCAGTCCTGTCAACACCAAACTCTCTTACTTATTACCACATAAAGGAGCAACATTTTCCCAATTTAAAAATTTCATGATTCTAAGAAAATATGTTTTCCCCCAAATAAAGAATAAATAAATCCCTGTATTCTCCGGGCCAGTCATAGCAGGACTTTATAGGTTAATATTATAATATTTTGTTTGGGCTGATAGTCCAATGTGTTTGCATTTTCTAAACACACAAGGACTACTTGAAAACACAGGTAGTTCATAACACAGGCAGTGGAGTGGGTGAGTGGGGAGAGTGACAGGAAAAATTGAGCCTTAACAGTTAAGGAAAATGAATAAGCCATGTTGATATCGATGCAGTGTTGACTAGAGTGTGATCACCATTGGAGTGCCATCAGACCCCACCTAGGTTTTCAAAACTGTCAGTAGAGTAGCACTGGAGACAGCAAATCATCTCCTGAGAATGTCTTGGCTGATGTCCGTTTTGGAATAGAGAAGTCAGAGAGGAGATTGCCGGGCTTGGGAGAGCATAAGAATTATTCCTGAAAGGGATCAAATACATATTTGGGGAAGAAAAAGTGCACAATTAGGAAACAGACATGATGTGTCACAGGAGATGACATAAGCTATTGGGGTGAGTGGCACTAATAACTATGAAATCTGTTGCGCTAGCATATCTGAGTTGAGAGGCCTGGCAGTCTAGCATTCCATAGGCCTGAGATTCCAAAACAGTAGCAGCTAATCCCCATTCAATCCTCTTGAAATTTCATCCCTGCATAATCCACAATCTATTCTCAAATGCTTTCCATCAATGTTTGACGTAGGAAGCTATAAATTATCCATGAATATTCAGGTTTGTATGAATGTACAGTATTTGCTGATTTCTTCAAAGACACCTTAATTCCAGTAGCTGGAGTTAATTCAGTACAAGGGTATTAATAACGTGAAGCTAAGCATGGTGTGCTACAGTCCAGAGGTGAAGTCTGAAAGGTCATTTCAGGAATAGTATTATTAATTCTCAGTAAACTCATGAGGCAAATAAATGATTGGCTAATTATATCTTATTGGGGTAATAATTCACAACTAAGTTGACATGCTTTTAAAAATCATATTATCTGAACCAGAGCTATTTATGTGTGTGTATGTGTGTGTGTGTGTGTGTGTGTGTGTGTGTGTGTGTGTGTGCACAGTGTTCCAAGGTCCCAGAAGGAAAAATGTGTTATCCTAGTACTAGTTTTTTGGGATAAAAAGTAAAGTTACCAATTTCTAAGTATTTAAGATAAACTTCTGTCTCAAATGTATGATTTTACTTTAATTTAATAATGAACTTCAGCATTTAAGGTTTTATTTCAAAAACTATTTGAAGTGAGATGGGGAAAACATATCATAAAGTTTTAACTAGATTGTACATAAATCATAATCACTGGCAGTACAGAGGCATATTAATTCAATAATAATTATTTCTAGATTCCTTTTAGAACATTATGTAATTATCATTTTCTTTGAAATTAAAACACAAGCAAAGAAGTCATTTTCAGTGATTCATCTTTGAACACATTATAACATCAAATGCAAATTAAATGGGAGATTCTCAGTTTAAAAAGAAAGTGAATCAGCACCATTGTAAAAACTTCAAAATCATATTTGCTTTACCAAATAATCTCGTCCAGAGAGTTAAACCCAAGACAAACAAAAACAACAAAAAAGAAAACTTGTTCAATAACTAATTTTGGTCAATCATTTTTCAGTTAAGCAATACTGATTACTTGCTCAGATTTATTTTGAAGGTTTCTTTTTATTTTAGAAACTAAATTTCAATGGGCTTGGGGTACAAAGGGAAGCTGAATTATAGTCCTCTCACTCCAGGCAGATTTTTTTTTTTTTCGGTACGCGGGCCTCTCACTGTTGTGGCCTCTCCCGTTGTGGAGCACAGGCTCCAGACGCGCAGGCTCAGCGGCCATGGCTCACGGGCCCAGCCGCTCCGTGGCAGGCGGGATCCTCCTGGACTGGGGCACGAACCCGTCTCTCCTGCATGGGCACGCGAACTCCCAACCACTGCGCCACCAGGGAAGCCCCAGGCAGATATTTTTAAAATTACTCAGCTATGAAGAGTATTTAGAAAAAGCCTTTCTATTTGGTTTTTCATTCCATTAGTTGAAATGTAGAAGTATAGATTATGGTCCATTGTTAAAATTTTGGGTTAGGAATAATTTTTTTCTAATTGTTATTTATTCATTTTTAAAATAAAGAGCTCAGTCATTCTATCATATATATACATATATGTTGCATTCTATAATTTGAAAGCTCATTTCTATATATATTATTATTTTAGCCTCACATTACCTCTTTGAGACTAAATAAGACATTGTAGGCACTAGACTCCAGGTCTTCTATATACTGTCACTCTTTTCTTCTAATTAGATGACTTGATATGCTTGAAGATTATTTTCTATTGTCCTTTTTAGAGATCAAGGTAGGCAAAACCTTATTTTCACAGTTGTTATGAGATTTTCACAGTACTCATTTTCTTCTTAAAGTTGCAATTTATAGAAAAAAATGAAATTATTTGGAACGATGCTATGTTGAATAACATAAAATAGTGAATAAGATTTAAAACTTGTCTGAATGATTATATATCAAATGAGTTAAAGAACTAAGAACATCGCTTAAGGTGTTCAGAGATGATACTGAAAACAAACACTGTCTCTTGCTGATATACAGCTTTAGTTTTTTTATAAGAAAATTTGCATTTATAAAAAAAGGATTTTAAAAATAATGTATGTGAGTGATGCTTTATGATTTATTTTTAAAAAGAAAATAAATCCATTTAGAACATATTCTAGCTGTGATCCCGAATCTGTAATGTTCTTATGATTTTGTTTTAAAAAATATGGGGAAGAAGTTGAGAACATTTTCTCTTTTCCTTCTTAACATGAACCACACCTTTTAAAACTTATTTTCAACTGTTTTTATTTCGATAATTTTGCCTGCCTAACATTCTTCTACCTACCCTTGCCCTATGTGTATTATTTCTTAATGCTTAAGTCTCTTAAAAGTTTTTGTTTTGTCTTAAGAGGAATATTTATTGCTCTGTTAGCTTAAAATTTGAATTTGGAAAAGGAGAAAAACCTCCAGGATATAAAGACACTCAAATTACCATTATCCAGAGATAGCCATTTGATTTTGATGTAGTCTTCATATATGTATTTTTCTGGATTGAGATAACATTGTACAGTATTTTGTTACTTCTGTCATTTAAAACTATTAAAGGTGAGAGGGAGACACAAGAGGGAGGAGATATGGGGATATATGTATATGTATAGCTGATTCACTTTGTTATAAAGAAACTAACACACTATTGTAAAGCAATTATACTCCAATAAAGATGTTAAAAAAAACTATTAAAAAGTGAACATTTCCAAATATATCAGGATTTTTGATATATCACTATTTCTTCAAGTAATCAATCTGAGGCATATCATTTCTTTGATTCAATAAATGAATAACAGAACCAATTTCAGAACATAACTTCTTTATATTTGTTATAGAAGTGTCTATTATTTCTCGCTGGATGGTGTTTCTCTTTTAAGTTTTAACTGAGTAAATCTTTTATGGATGTCTGATAACCAAAATACGAATAATGCCTTCACTCAGCAACCCCCTATAGAGGCAGTATGGTATTAATGGGGAAGATTTCAAAAGCAAAACTGTTATCAAGTTACTCCTAGCACCTTATTCATCTGTAATTTTAGACATGGAAAAACTTCAAACTGTAAATTTCCTGTTAAATGGGCATAACACTACCTATCTCAGTAGGTTTTTATAAAGAGTACATATCACTCTGACAGTGAAAACACTTTGTAAATATATCGAATATCCTTTATTGGGGTAAAATATCCATCCCCACTTCCTTCTAGTGGGTCTTTCTGTACTGCAGGGACTGGAAGACCAAAATCCATCACACCCAGTCTCTCTTGCACCTATGGGTCCTTCATAAAATGAGTTCTCCCAACAGAGATGCCAGATCCCAGGAAGTGGGAGTGAGCTGCAGACACCTCCTGCTTGCTTACACTCTGTTCTGCTGGTGGACATACTTGAGATGTGGCGTTAGAGATGTCAGGAGGAAAGTGCACTGCAGAAGGCAGCTGGTCTCTGGGGGCCAGTGTTCCAGCGCCAATTCCCCCGGAGCTGTGAGAGTTGCTCTGGCAGTGGCTTTTTTTAAATCCTTGGAGCAGAATGGCAGTGATGATTTTTTATAACTCAGTGGTTTCATCAGTGATTCCTGCTTCCTTGCCTTCCTGACTCTGGCAAGTCAGATATGGAGGCCCAGTCTTCAATCCACACCTTCAGTTCTTCCAAGGATTTTATATAATTCCTTGATTTGATTGCTTTCCTTCTTAAAGTACCTAGAGTGATTCCAACTGCGAAACTGAACCCTGACTAATACCATTAATTGTAAGCAATACCAAAATGCTAGAGATCCAATGATTGACCGCATATTTCTATTTTCTCTTAAATCTATCAGCTTGTGTTCCCATTAAACTAAGGTGTAGAATTGAGATCCTGAAGTCTTCCTTGATTTTTTTTCACATAATTCCTTTATTTTTAAATTTGGTTATTTATTGATTATTTATTGATTATATGCACAATCTCTCTCTTTCCTCATCACCCATATTTTGGGAGGCTTAAGAATTTTCATTGAATTTCCTTCTTCCTTGGTAGTCACTGAATGATTTTAATGATTTATGAAAGAATTCTCATTTCTAGGCTATAGTTGTAACCATCCCCCATTCATGTTATTAAATCCAAGGAAAATAAAACAGAGAGGATAGTTCCTGAAATATTTTTTGACATTCAACCAGGTTGAACTTTCCTCAGCCTGTATATTCTTAACAGGGTGAGAATTCTCAGATGACAACCCACAAGGACAATGAAGACAGGGAAGATTATTAACCTTGTTATTTGTGAGCTGGATTGAAATACACACTTGCCAGCATGTACAAATGAAGTGCAGCACAAAGTAAGATAGATCATTTAGAGTATCTGTCACTTCACAAATACAAAACACCTATAGATAATTTAAGCTGGTTGTATTTCAAAGCACCTGGCCATGCTTCTGGGCATTAGGATATGGCTGTAGCTATATAAATATGTATCATTTATTAAGGAAGAATTCATCAACGTTGCCATTCTGTATGCTTAATAAACTAGCAGATGGTGTATGACAATTTCCTCAAGGTGACATCAAAAACATTCCAAGGAACCCCTTCTTGTTTCCTTCAACACCAGTACGTTAGAACTTTTTTTTTTTTTTTTTTTTTTTTTTTGGCTGCATCGGGTCTTAGTTGCAGCATGAGGTATCTTTGTTGAGGCATGGAAGATCTTTCGTTATGGCACGTGGGCTCTTCGTTGTGGTGCGTGGGCTTTTCTCTATATGTGGCATGTGGATTTTCCCTTCTCTAGTTGCAATGCCTGGGTTCCAGAGTGCGTGAGCTCTGTAATTTGTGGCACGCGGGCTTAGTTGCCCTGTGCCATGTGGGATCTTAGTTCCCTGACCAGGGATTGAACCCACATTGTATGGCAGATTCTTTACCACTGGACCACCAGGGAAGTCCCGAGAACATATTTTCATTTGCAAAATGACAAGAAAACCAGATATTTGATTGACTTTTTGTGCAGAGATAAGTAAATGTTCAGGACACATTTAAATTTGCCTCAATGATCTTGCATGAAATGTACTGAAAATTATAGAACAGAATTCTAAAAGCAAGAAAAAAAGGTTAGAGTAGAAAAAAAAATTGCTGATCATCATACTTTAACATGTTTTTTGCTTATCTAGAAATTGAGTCAGTTGAGTTTGAAGATAAGCTGAAGATGGATTTTAGATACTCTCTCTCTTTTTTAAAATTGGGTTATAGTTGTTTTATAATGTTGTGTTAGTTTCTACTGTACAGCAAAGTGGAGTTCCCTGTGTTATATAGTGGGTTCTTATTCGTTATCTATTTTATACGTATTAGTGTATATTTGTCAATAAGAAAAGAAAAAAAGATACTCTCTTTTCTTCAGAGCAAGCTAGGACAGCATGCATACAGTAACCGTAGTACCTGTATCTTGATACGGTGTAATATGGTTAACTTGGGAAATGCTTAAATACTGCTATTAATACCAATATTTCATTAAGAACTGCTAGAATTAATAAAATAAAGCACCAGTACTAGAGATTTAATACAGTTTATGTACAAATTTATAAAATTTTTATAGATACTTTTATAAACATTTATAAAGCTTATATATAACATAGGTTTAATAACAAAAAATCAATATACATCATTATTAATATTATATAATCAATATACGTTATAAATGATTAGTAGATAAGACTAATAAAAGTTTCATTAAAAATAAAATCAACACTATATAAAATGAGGACAGTGTAATCATGATATATTAAAAATTGAATATTATTTATTTTTTAACCAACATGAATCAGTTGTGTCATAGTTGAATAATAGCTTATTTTTACCAAAAAATTTCCAGTTCTGAGTTTAAACTAGTTAGGGATGAGGTGGGTATACTGAGTTTGTTTTTAACAGATCAAAATGTTTCCCTCTGTCACCTTCTTCAACAATCTGGTCTCTCATTTGATAAATTTATAAAGTGTTTTAGAACAACTTATTGTTTTTGAAGAGGCTGTAAAATTTTACTGGTGTCAAGCTGAGTTTGTTTTTTTCAAATAAAACGTTTTGGGTTTGCAATCTCCTTTAGTTTTATCATCCATTGACGGAGATTTTGGTGCACTGCCCTGTTCACATTTATATTTCACTTGTTCAGAAAGACTTTGGACTAGAAAAGGATTTTTCTTGCATCTGTCTCTTGATAACACCAGAAGATGCTTGCTCATTGAGATTTACACTTGTACCAGTTAGCCTAGACATGCAGATGTCCCCATGTTTTTTTTTTTAAACAAATTAAGTCCTTGACTTAAAATGAGTCACCCAAACTTAAATGACTCAAGATGTCAATTTTTTAAAATCCAGAAATAGTAGTATTCCACTGACAAAACGGTTGGTGTACTAAACTTGAAAGCGGTTTAAAAAGAAGTGCCTGTGTCTTTTGCAAAGAATAAACTCTGTCGGGCTTCCCTGGTGGCGCAGTGGTTGAGAGTCCGCCTGCCGATGCAGGGAACACGGGTTCATGCCCCGGTCCGGGAAGATCCCACGTGCCGCGGAGTGGCTGGGCCCGTGAGCCATGGCCGCTGAGCCTGCGCGTCCGGAGCCTGTGCTCCGCAGCGGGAGAGGCCACAACAGTGAGAGGTCCGCGTACCGCAAAAAAAAAAAAAAAAAAAAAAAAGAATAAACTCTGCCAATGATTAACACTCACCGTTGCAATCACCACCATAATATAATGTGACCTGGTGCCAGGTACTTTCACATTCATTATCTCAGTTAGGTTTCAGGCAGTGGAATAACAAGGGCAGAACAGGGATGAAGGAGTGCATTGCACGGGAATATTGCAAGAACAATAATAAAACCGACTAAAGTCGGTCTGTTTTTTATTATCACCAGACATCAGCATCTCCAAACAATGTCAGTGCTAAAGTACTCCTGCCAGAAAAAGATCTCTTGGTCTAAATTCTAAACAATAGCTTTGGTAACTATTGTGTTTTGATAATTGTATGCAAGCTTCAAACTGGCACATTTTTAAATTATTTACCCTTCAGTGAACTTTGTTTTATAAATGGAAGTAACTCTGGAAAATTCTTTGGATATGGTTGCCTCCCCCCACACAAGCGCACACACACACACACACACACACACACACACACACACACACACACAGACTCAGGTACACACTTTCATTCTCGTCGTTTAAGCTTGTTAGCAGTTTAGTCCATTTGAGTTTTCTTTGGGAGCAGTTCCTTCTATAACGCCTGTGATAGCACATGTTCCTATATTTAAACAGTGGGTCAAAATAAATGATGACAGCATACTGAAAATATGAAGAAATAGAACTCGATTTACTTTAATTCTAGCATTCTATGTTACCGCTTGTAGATTTCTCTTATTTAAACTTTAAAACAGCGGAAAAGTATGAAATTCAAAGTGGAATATTTTTTTATTGAGGTATAATTGACATATTACATTATTTTCAGGTGTATAACATAACGATTCCATATTTGTATATATTGTGAAATAATTACCATGATAAGTCTATTTCACATCCATCAGTTACCCTAATAGTCAAAAAATTAATTTTCTTGTGATGAGAACTTTTAAGATATACTCTCTTAGCAAGTTTCAAATATGCAATACAGTATTATTAACTATAGTCACCATGCTGTAGCTATATGACTTTTATTTTATAACTGAAAATGTATACATTTTGACTAACTTCAGCCATTTTGCACACCCCCCCATCCCTTGCCTCTGGTAATCACCAATCTGTTCTGTGTATCTATAAACTCTTTTTGTTTTTTGTTTTTGTTTTTAGGTTACACATATAACAGAGTTCATGTTATTTGTCTTTCTCCATTTGACATATTTCACTCAACATAATGTCCTCAAGGTCATTCACCTTGTTGCACATGGCAAGATTTCCTTCTTTTTTATGGCTAATAATATTCCACTGTATATAAATACCACGTCTTCTTTACACATTCCTCTATTGATGGACACTTAGATTGTTTCCATGTCTTAACTATTAGAAATAATGCTGCAATAAACATGAGGGTGCCTATATTTTTTCAACTTGGTGTTTTCATTTTCTTTAGGTAAGAATCCAGAAGTGGAATTGCTGGATCATATGGTAGTTCTATTCTTAATTTTTGAGTAACATCCATACTGTTTTTCATAGAAGTTGCACCAGTTTACACTCCTAACAATTGTGCACAAAAGTTCCCTTTTTTCCACATCCTCACCAATGCTTGTTATTTCTTGTCATTGTAACATGAGGTGATATCTCATTGTGTTTTTGATTTGCATTCCCCTGATGATTAGTGATGTTGAGCACATTTTTATATGCCTGTTGGCCATCTGTATGTATTCTTTGGAAAAATGTCTATTCATATCCTCTGTCCATTTTTACATCAGATTGTTTGCTATTGAATTGCATATATTCTTTATATATTTTGGATATTAGCTCCTTATCAGATATATGATTTGCAAATACCTTCTCCTGTTCAAGGGGTTATCTTTTCATTTTGTTAATGGTTTCCTACACTGTACATAAGTTTTTCAGTTTGATGTAGTCCCATTTGTTTATTTTTGCTTTTGTTGCCTTTGCTTTTGGTGTCTAATCCAAACAATCATCTCCAAGATTTATGTCAAGGAGCTTACCACCTACTTTTTCTTCTAGGAGTTTTATGGTTTCAGGTCTTACATTCAAGTCTTTAATCCAGTTTGAGTTAACTTTTGTGTATGGTGTAAGATAGTAGTCAGGTTGCATTCTTTTGCATATAAGTTTTCTCAACACCATTTACTGAAGAGACTATCCTTTCCCTCTTGCATGTTCTTGGCTCCTTTGTCATGGTCTATATGATCACTTGTAGTTTTTACTTGTATTTAAACATTAAAACAGTGGAAAAACATGAACTTCGAAGTGTGGTATATTTACTTGATAAATACCTATTTTAGTTTATATGAAATATTTTACTAAATCTAAATATTAATAAAATTAAAATTCATTCTTTTTAATTATTTATTTTAAAACTAAAGAATAAATCAAAAAACAGAAACTAATATTATTATATAATGTAATATTATTATATTATTCATTATGGTTTCCTTTTTCCTTCCAAAATACATTAATGAAACTGAAAGTATTAAGTAAATAATTTGCCCTGTTTATACTGTAATTTTTATGCTATTTAAAAAATTGGCATGTTCATATGATGTCCCATAAAATAAAAAAAAAATTCTTTGTCTGCATCTCTTTTCTGGCTATTATTATGGGCTTGGGAAGCGAGTAAAAGAATTTCAAAAATTTGACTGAACACTTATTTTATGTAAGGTAATTTGTGGAAGACTAAGAATTGAGACTTCTGGTGCCTTGACAGCTGGGACCATATATTATAGTCATCTTCTTACTAAAACATAGTTAAGATATACAATATTACCCTTATTTTTTTTGGAGCCTACAGTGTTATTGGAAGTGGTAACTATGTACAAACAACTATGATAAAATGAAATACCTGATTTTTTTTTTAACAGAACCGAAAAGAATTATTTTGCTTTATTGTAATCAACTGTTCTGGAAAATGAGGATTTCCTCTCGTTCACAGTTCCCTTCCCTGTGTCTACCTTTTCTTTTTCTTCCTCTTCTTTTTTTAATCTCTTTAGTTTTCTGTTTTCTCTCTGAAGATGGTCCTTTGAGAATTTGGAAGTACTTAGTGCAGATGACGATTCGTTTTGTATTAGCTATTCAATTCCAAGTAGCATTTCCAGGAACAAAATATTCTTCTTTTGGAGCGGACTATTAGTGCTTGTCATGATGAATAAGTCTTTTTTTTTTCTGTTTTAATTTAATTTTTATTTTATATGGGTGTATAAAAGTATCTGTTTACTGCAAACAAATACTGCAGAGTTTCAGAAGACAGAGAAAGAGAGGTCTTGTGATTAGGGTACTCACAACACATGTCATGGATGATTATTTAAGCTGCATCTTGAATAACTTATAAAAAAAATGTATGATTAAGAAAAAGCCTTACCAGGGAAGGATAATGAGTTTGGGTGTGGATATGTTGAGTCACAGGAGACTCTTCAGTCCTGATCATGAATAGGGGTCTATGGGTATCTTTTGTCAGGTATCTTAAGTTCTAGCGAATTGGATATTTAGTTAGAACCCGTAAGCATTTTTTCTGACACACCTAAAATAATGGACAATTTATTCAGCATTCCTTCACTTAGAAAGTATAGACTACTATAGAACTTGAATACCGAATGCACAACAATATGGCATAGGGTTTTTTTTTTTTTTGGTTTTGGTTTTTGTTTGTTTGTTTTCTACTATAGTTGATTTATAATATTGTGTTAGTTTCAGATGTACGGCAAAGTGATTCTATATATATATATTCTTTTTCATATTCTTTTCCATTATAGGTTATTACAAGATATTGAATATAGTTCCCTGTGCTATACAATACATCCTTGTTGTTTATGGTTTTGCTTTTTTTAAGTGGGTTTAGCTTATTCTATCATTCTCTGTATAAAAATATACAGAACTTCATTCTTCTTTTGGGAAGGTACCATGGAAAGGGGATCAGAGATTTAGCGGACAGAAGCCACCCTCAGAGCTATGGTCATTGCAAACCCTTTTTATCACTGGAGAGCCTCCCAATGAGAAGAGATGGTAACAAACTGCGGAGTGTGACTGACTGTAGGCAGCACCATATTCTCTCATTTGTGGCTTACATCTCTTTTGAGATCTAGAACTACGCTTCTGTTGTTAGATCTGAGTAGCAGTTTATTTAAA
>NW_006780914.1:1573952-1601071 GCF_000442215.2 Lipotes vexillifer | reverse complement strand
TGTAGGGAAGGTTTTTAGCCTATTCTACCTAAATATGTGCATAGTTAAAAAACTAGTATTTTCTTTCCAAGCAAAGCTGAAAATAAATGTATACTTACAGTATTCTTTATTCTGCCAGTTGTTATGATTAACAAGCAGTTTAGTTTTTGGAATCCAATTTACAATCATCTTTCTGTTATTATTGTTAACATTATTATTTTATTTTATTTCTAGAAATCACAATTATTTAGGTTCAGTTTTGGTAAAATAGCCAAGACACTGACACCAAAGCCATAGGTCCAATCTGCACACTTTGTTTCTCTGGTCCCTATGATTGTGGTTATTTTTGAAGTTGGACACCTTTATAAAAGCATGCCTCTTCCATAAACCTCTGGACCTACTACTTCCCATAGCCTTATTCTTACTTCTAGAATTGTAAGATTCTTGAAGGTATTTGAATATGTGACTTCTTAAAGTTACTCTGTTGGTTTTCAATAATAAGTTGCCTATTTTACTAACAATAGTAATAAGACCATATTAAAGGAGTCTTGGTAAAGCTACTGACTATGCCTCGCGTCTCTCTGGGCATGAAGATCTTGGCAGTGCAAAGAGTTAAGTAATTTACTCGCAAAGAACAATGATTTTCCTCCCGTTTATTTTGGACAGTTAAAAACAAAATAGTAGGGACTTAAAACAATCAATATTCAAAACCTGAGGTAACCACTGCTAGTTCAGCTGACACTCAGAAATCAGACAGAAATATCTTCTTGTTAGTCAAAACTGAATCTGCTGTCTTATATTTGTGGGACTTGAGATCTGGCATGGCTACCTTTATCTATACATGTCTATGGATAAGTCACATCACCTACCGGAACTCCCGTTTTATCTGTAAAAGGGAGATGAAGAATTTCTATCTCACATGGCTGTTGGAGGTCTTAAATGAGCTAACATGAGAAGGTGATTGATTCTTATTAGTCACTCAATTAGAAAACATTCAAAATATGTCATCATAATACAAGTTGTTATTTTAAAATGCAACTGAGTTATTTTGAAACCTCAAATTGATTGAAAACTTCCATTTGTATAATTTAATTTAAATAAGATAATGGCTCTTTAAACATTACTATAACTTTTCATAAAATTATCCACTTTTTTCATTTTTGGCACTAGGTTCAATTAAAATTTCATTTGGCATTTGAAAAAAATTGAGGTATGAAAGTTTTGTACATTGAAATTGTGAGATGAAAAATTTTGTATTAAAAAGTTTCAGGGCTTCCCTGGTGGCGCAGTGGTTGAGAGTCCGCCTGCCGATACAGGGGACACGGGTTCGTGCCCCGGTCTGGGAAGATCCCACATACCGCGGAGCGGCTGGGCCCGTGAGCCATGGCCGCTGAGCCTGCGCGTCTGGAGCCTGTGCTCCGCAACGGAAGAGGCCACAACAGTGAGAGGCCTGCGTACCGAAAAAAAAAAAAAAAGTCTTCAATATTGCCAAATATTTATTTTGAGACAATCTTCCATTTTAATTTCCCTCTTTTAAATAAAAGTTTATTTTCTTAAATCATTCTGTGGTTAGTTTGCTTTGAACATACTTCAGATATTTCACAATTTATGTATGGAAAAACAAGTTTTCCCATGTCTAGTTGATATTTGATTCACAGAGAATCTAATAATAAAGTGTTCCCCTTTCTAACATCTGTAAATTTAAACATACCAGTTGAAATGGGGTAACAGATATAATTATCCAGATAACTTCATCCTTCCCTATCCTTCAAAGTAACAAAGACATACTTTTACCTAGGTTTTGAATATTTGAACAAAATGTTTTGTGGTCCAAATCCTTGGATAATTGCATCGATTTTTAGTGTAGGAGGGAACCTGAGGGAGATGTAAAGAACCTGTGGATACACTCCAAAAATAACTTAAAATTTGTAAAATATAATTGTTTTACTCTAACTTATAGCTCTTGGGAATATAAATTCTTACTACTGCTGGTGGAGAACATTTTGGCGATACTTATCAAAATGTACATGCTTTTTGATTTAAAAATTCTACTTCAAGGCATTTATTCTATAGATAAACCCTCCCATATAAAATAATGTATGTACAAAGATACTCATTATGACACTGTTCATAAAAGCAAAAGTTTAGAATCAACTTAAATGTTCATCAATATGGTTTTGGGGCTTCCCTGGTGGCGCAGTGGTTGAGAGTCTGCCTGCCGATGCAGGGGACACGGGTTCGTGCCCTGGTCCGGGAAGATCCCACATGCCGCGGAGCGACTGGGCCCGTGAGCCATGGCCGCTGAGCCTGCGCGTCCGGAGCCTGTGCTCCGCGACGGGAGAGGCCACAGCAGTGAGAGGCCCGCGTACCGCAAAAAAAAAAAAAAAATAAAAATAAAAATATGGTTTTGGTTAAGAAATCATTGGCTACATATGTCTTATTAAGAGAATTAGTTTGGTACTAATTAGGAGTACAAGCCCTGGAGCTGCACAGCTTGGGTTCTCATCTTGGCTCCATCATTTATTGCTGTGTGGACAAGTCATTTAGCTTCTGTTCGCTTCCATTTCTGCATCTTTAAAATAGGAGAGCAATAGTACCTAGTGAGGTACCAAGTGATTGCAGAGGGTTACATAGTGAGGGCCAAGTACATAGTGAGGGCCAAGTGATTGCAGCGGGTTAAATATGTGCAGAATTTAGCACATTGCCAGGACACAGGAAGCACTCAACACATAGCAGTAGATCCTCGGCTTGGCTGAAAAATCTGTGGAAAGAAATAATGATACATGAGTAATAAGTGCTATCACAGCACAGAGAAGGGACAATTAATGTTGTCTGAGATGTAAACACATACATGTTAATGCAGATGATCCTACAAAGTAGATTATTTACATGTAGATTATGGGTGGGGGAGGGTTTAAAACAATCTGTTTGGATTTCTGAAACATCAGGAAAAGGTAGGATTGCACCAACCCAGGTCGGTCCTTGACTGTGTATCCTAAGATTCTCATAGCATATTTTATTTCTTTAACATTTTTGAAGTCTAATAGTTGGGTTTTGGGAATTGATTTTGGCAATAATTATTTTTGCTTAGTGGAATATGGGAAAGGTTTACTGATGGTATAAGAAAAATAAAAGGACAATTTTTAGTTTTACAACTCACAGAATCATTTTTTTTCCTTTCCTTACACCTGCATAGTTAGATTTTCAAGTCTTTAAGGGTATAAAGATTTTCAAACATAGTACCCTGAATGCAGAAAAAACAAAATATTAAGCATAGTAGCTGTGAGTAAATGCAAACATCTCATCTCTGGTAGAGACTCTTGAATTTTGTTGTGTGAAGAAATTCCTGAAGGGGAAATAGGTACTTGAAGCTTTAAAAGAGCAGACATTGTTTCTTCCTTGTTTCTCCTTTCTTAAGTCAATCGATAATTTAATGAACATAAAGACATAGAAAGGGAAGTGTCAACTTTAAGGAAATGATGAAACCATTTAGCCCCGTAACTTAGTATATATGTATGAAGTAAGGCAACCAGGGGCAGGGAAAATTTGATCAAGGTTAAGAAGACAGCAAGAAATAAAGATATTGTATTATGAAATTATTACTTGGTTTCAGAAAATAGAAAGGGGAACAAAGGCAATGTCTGTTTTTTAAAAATTGAAAGTCTCCATTTATCTTGAGGAGCCCCTCTCCAGAAAAAGTTCAGTGGTCTCTGCTGTCAATATTGGCAGTTATTCCCATTATGTGTAATTGTTTTTATTTTGTTGTGGAGTCAGGTGAGCATAGTTCTCCAAAATCAATGACTTAATGGTTCGTACCAAGTAATTTTCTGCAGCTTCTTTGAAGCTTGTTTAAAGAGATGCTATCTTTTCGGCATCTTTGTGGTAGCCTTAGTGTTTATAGTATAAATCTTTAACATATCATAATCTAGCTTAGAGCAGTATTATACCACTTCATATGCAGTATAACTTCACAATAGTATATTTCCATTTCTCCTCTCCCAGGCTTTGCACTACTGTCATACATTTTGCTTTTCTACCTTAATGGAATGCCATACTACATAAAACATTTAATGGAATAACTTGCAACAGTTTAAAAAGAAATGAGGAACCACTTTATGAATTATATGGGATATGTTCCAAAATGTACTGTCAAATGAAAAAAGTGAAGAACAATATGTTGCCTCCGTATGCGCATTTGTGTGTGTACACAGATGTATTTATACATATGCTTACAGAGAAAAAGCCATCTTGGAAAAAGTTGTAACAGTTCAGTAACTGGTCATAGTTCCTGTGGGGAGAGGAATTGGAGAACTTGCAACTTTTGCATTTGTTACCTCACTTATGCATTATCTAGTAAAACAAATAAATATGTAAATAAATAAATGGAGGTAGATGGAGAGGGTTGACACTGGACTGGGAAACATTACTAAAAATCTCTGCCATCAGACCCTTGACTGTATCAGTATCTGAGTCATGAGAATTTTAGATGGGGAACAGAGGAGGAGGGGCAGATATGAAGTACTGAAGAATGAGTTTGGTTTTATGAGTATTAATTTGAAAACATAACTTCAGAGAAGTGAATTTAGAGCATAAAAATGAGAAAGGAACAGGTTTGAGATAAATATTTTAAATTCACTTATATGTAGATATTAATTGAAACATGACATTGACATGTTCACCTAGACTGAGTGTGTAGTGAGGAAGGAAGAAAGAAAAAGATGGAATTCTGCAGCCGGTAAAATAAGAGATGCTATATGAAAGAGAGATGGAAGGGAAATGAAATTCTGCAAAGAATTAAGAGAGGCTGTGATGTAAAAGAAACACAGGGAATGTGAATAACGTAAAGATTAAAAATAGAAGCCAATTTAGGGATTAGGAGATAGTACATGGCAGAGATTTTTGACCTGCATCTACTATTTCTAGGTCCATAATTCTATAACATCTAAAATATGTAATGTATTATATATATATATATATATATATATATATATATATATATTTATTTATTTATTTATTTATTTATTGCTCTGGGACAGATCCTGCCTGTGAGAACCACTTCTTACCCTTCCAGTAAGCATCTGGTGGAAATGCCAGTGGCCACTGGCATACCAGCCTCCCGTCTGCTGGATCTGCAGATTAATTTACTGCCCATCATTTTTCTGCTCTCATTTGACATCTCATAAAATCACATAGATGGGATTTTAAAGTCTGTGTTGATTGTTAAAAATATATATATATTTCAAACTTTCATAGATACAAGATATATATTTTATATATAGCATAAATAATATATACATGTTAGTGTATGTGTGTGTATATATATATTCCTTTCATACCTTCAACTTAGGACCAGGATACTGTAAAAAAAAATTGACTCTGTTTATTTCTTAACCGTGAGCAGATTGTGAGACTGTGGTCAAGGGCATGACCAGGAATGTCATTCAGCTGGAAAATACTGAAAGCTGAAAACAAGTGATAGGTTCTGAAGTCAGGTTCTACAACAGGAATAATTTGAACCTTTTAAAGATATCCATAATGATTGTTATCTGGGTCAATTATTTGCCATATATTTGCCAAAGGTCTGCTATAACCTAAGAATTCAGCATGATATCCCTCACTTATTTTCTCCGCCACTTCACCTCAAAATAAATGGGCTTTGTCTTGTGGTGTAACCTTTCTTTTTCTGCAAAAAGGAGAAGACATGGCAGAGAACATGAGTTAGCTACTTGTGCAAATTGAAATCAATGATTTTCACTGGAATAAATCTGGCTTGTTCTCTACAGATTGCCTAAATAAAGAGTGGGAAGCCGAAAGTCCTCTGCCTTTTAGTATTTATTTGGTTAAGTCTTGAAGATAACGTTGACCTCAACGTTAAAACCTAAGATTAAAATCTTTGCAAACCACAATTTGATTAAGGCCAGAAAGTGACTAAAATAAATGATTGTACTGAGATTGTGTATATTCCCTAGAGACTAAATTTGTCAGAAATAAGAAAGTTGCCTAGCCTATTTTTAAAGAGCCAAATCACATTTCTGTACTTTTTAGTGTATCTTAGCAACCCACAGAGCCGAATATGTACGCCTGGGCAGAGAGAAGATTCATACTCCTATATGCTACATTTTATGAAATGTTAAAATTCGTGATTTTCTATTACATTTCTGGATGAGATAGTCCCTCTCCAAAATATAAGAAAGCCATTTAATTGTATTATATTTCATGGAGAAAAGGTACTCTGAGGTTTTCTTTGGTTTACAAAATTTACATAGTATTTTAGAGGGATGAATCAAAGATTTTACTGTGGAGTTTGTACAAAGTTTTTACTACAGGACTTTATATAATTATGCAGTCTAAGCAGGCATCTGCAAAGATGAGAATGTCTTTATTGCTTATCTAACTCTATCCTTAGAGATAACAATTTTTAGGGAAATTAAGTATCTTGGAATAAACATTACATGTGTTTACTCACTGATAGAAATCAACTCATTATATATTTATTGAGCATCTATTGTGTGCCATGCACTGTGCGAAGAACTAAAGAAATCCAGATAAAGAATGGTAGTTTTTGTCTCAGTGCACTGACATTCTAAGGGAGAAAACAAACTAAAAAAGAAAAAAAAATTGTACAATGTAATGAGAGCAATGGTAAAAGTTGTGACCTGGGATATTGTATACATTGATGTACAAGCAAAATAGATATATAGGTCTACAAAAACAAAAAACAAAAAACAAACTTTTGTTCAGGGAATACACATTTAGAGCTAATTCACCCTAAACACTTATAGCACATAAACATTTTACATGTAAGAGAGGATAAAAAATGCCACACTTATCTTGAATTCTACTTAATTGATATTTGGGTAATTTTTCCCCCTTGTAGTTTGCTTGTAGAGTTATCATTGATATTACAGTGTATTCTTTGCATATTTTACCTTGGTCATAAAATGTGCCAAATTATGTTATAAAAATATTTTTGTCCCATGGGAGAGCAAAATATATACCTGAGATCTAGAAGCTCTTTTTTAATGATGAACTCAGAGTCATAAGAGTCATTTACCTGATGCCTTTTTCTATAGTTTAAATAGTAGTCTTGGTCTCCTTGATAAAAATAATGTGGCTGAACTCTTTTTTATTTTCCAGAATTCTTTTTGGTTTAAAAAACTCTGTCTATGGCATGAGGTGTTGATCTAAGCAAACCATTTTCCTTCCTCCAGATCTTTTATCATAATTTATAAATTATTCTTAAAACATTTTCATAGTAGTTTTTTTTTTTTTTTTTTTTTTTTTGTGGTATGCGGGCCTCTCATTGTTGTGGCCTCTCCCATTACGGAGCACAGGCTCCGGACGCGCAGACTCAGCAGCCATGGTGCACGGCCCCAGCCGCTCCGCCGCATGTGGGATCTTCCCGGACCGGGGCACGAACCTGTGTCCCCTTCCTCGGCAGGCGGACTCCCAACTACTTCCACCAGGGAAGCCCCATAGTAGTTTTTTAAATATTTTCTCAGAAAACCCTTGTATTATAAATATTAAAAAAATAAATTATCCAGCCAAAAGCATTTAATGAACCACATCCATGTTTCCCAATATATTGTTTACTTTTCTTTGCCATGGAACAAAGAAGGATAAATGTGAATAGTTGAGAACTGTCAAAGTGACATGGTGCAAATCATGTATAATCCTAAAAATTAGTCCAATCCATGTATAATACTAGTAATTACAGCAAGTCATGTATAAGATTAATCATTGATTTTATAAGGTTTTACTATGTCACAAGTAATGTTTTCTCTGTTGCTTCCTGCAATAAATAGAAAGCTGGGTGCTCCATTAATACTTTTGCTCCAATGATCTGAGCTTTCATATGTATTCCATTTTCTCCTTGTGTCATTGTAGACAGTAAGTTTAGGGTTTAAAGTTTTAAGTCTCCATCCACTGTTGTTTCATAGAGAGGGTGGCTCACTTTTACATCATTCCCTCTAGACAGCTTTTCATCTACTAAAAAACAAGGCTCCAGACAAATCTCTCTCAGATCTGTCCTTTCTTTTCTATTTCCACTTCTGCCACATCCACTGCCTTGGTTTAGACCATCTTCTCTATCTGGACTGGTCCATTTGTCTCCCACACCTACACTTGCTCGATGTTTTTCTTCTGGCACCGGAAGCAAACAAGACATTCTCAAACCTAATACGAATCTTTCATTTAAAAAAGAGGTCTGCATTTCTCTCAAGCTACTTTTGCAGGATCCCTGACAGCTTCCTTGAACAGGAAGAGATAAGAGGTGTTTCTGGCAATGATTGGCCAGCTTTGCTTTAGAAATTCTTCTGTTACCATTGCATTAATGGATTTGCATTAATGGATTTGAACAAAGTGTGGCTGAAGGAAGTTGTAGGGAGGAAGGAAAAGGCAGCCCAGTTTCTGGAGATAAACCCTCAGGAAGGACAGCTTATTACAGTATCGAAGAGTCCAGGTTTGTAGACAGAGACATTTAGAGTTTCTGTTGTGACAATGAGAAGAGGAAGAAAAGAGGACTGCAATTCTACCAAAGCAAGCATGGGGCCAGTCCTGTGACGCTGTGTCACAAGAGGCTGAGCTAGAGGGAACAGATAATGGAGTTTCACTTCTGTACTTTGATCCCAGCTAATTTAAGTGGCACTTAGATATGGGATAACAAAAACAGGCAGTGAAATCTACCAAACTAACAAACTTAGTTCTAACCTTGGGAATCCCTTAGTACATTGGGGTAACCATACTTCCTGGGTATGGTTGTTAGCGGGAGTGGTAACCCACATTCTCCCTCTCTCTTCCTCTCATGTTTCTCTTCCTCTCTCCATCGCTCTTTTTCTTTCTCTTTCATTTATTTTTATTAGGTAGACATTAAATACTCTTTACGCTACTCATAATAGGTAAATTATAACAATACAGATGCTCATAAACCCACCATCCCATTAAATATAGAGTATATTGCATAATTTTTAGTTTCTTGTGTGCTTACCTCCATAGAGGTAACAGCTGTAAGAATCATGTTTACCATTCTCATGCTTTTCTTTATAGCTTTCCCACATGTTCATAACCCTAAACACTAAGTTCTAAACTATGTTTAGGTCTACATTTTTAAATTTTATGTAGTGAAATCATGCTGTATGCATTATTCTACAGTTTCCTCTTTTCTCTCCAACTTATATTCTTAAAATGCATTTTTGTTGCTGCTTGTTACTATTTTATCTTCATTGTTAGATGGAATTGTGTTGTGGTAGATATTTGGGTTGCTTCTAGTTTTGTTTTCTGTTTTGTTCTGTTTGTTTGCTATTACAAATAGAGTTTCTGGGAGTACTTTGGTACACATTTCTTGGTTCATATATAGAAAAGTTTCTCTAGGGTAGGAGTGCAATTGTTTTGCCACACGTAGGATAAATACATCTTCAACTGTAGACACAGCCAAATTGTTTCCAAAGTGACAATATAGCCTTACACTCCCACCTGCAGTGCATAAATGTTTGGTGTTCCACATACTTGATAACACTTGACATTCTCAGTCTTTACCATTTCCAGTCAGGTAAATATGGAATGATATCCCACTGTGGACTTTTCCTGAATAGTAATGAGGTTGAATATCCTTTATATATTCATTGATCCTTGAGATTTTCTTTTCTCTGAAGTGTCTTTTAACTCTTTTCCTCATTTTTCCACAGAGTTTTGTTTTCTGTTTTGTTCTGTTTGTTTGTTTGCTATTACAAATAGAGTTTCTGGGAGTACTTTGGTACACATTTCTTGGTTCATACATAGAAAAGTTTCTCTAGGGTAGGAGTGCAATTGTTTTGCCACACGTATTTGGTATGTTGTGTATTCCTTGTGTTGTTAAAAACAGTTTATGGCATGCATCAATTAAAAATCTTTTAAGAATAGTTGGAAGTTCTTTAAAAGCCAAAGCAAAACATTCAAGGTAATAGTAACAACTGTTGATTAGATGCTTACTGAAGGCCCTATACTAAAGATTTACCTACAATCTTTCATGTTCTCACATCATTTTTGCAATGTAGGTGCTTTCCAGACTGCACAGATGAGAAAACTGAGGTTCACAGAGGACAAGTAATGTACTCCAAGTCACAGCTAATCAGTGGTAAAGCCAGATTCAAACCTGGTTTTGACTTCAAAGTTTATAGTTGATTTCTTCCAGTAAGGACTCTGCTTGCTTTACAACTTAATCCTTTTGACTCAAACCAATTTTTATTGAATCCTTAGTGTAAACACTCCAAGAAACATTTACTATTATGGTAGGTTGTGCTATATCTGCCTCAGCTAATATTGGTTAGGAACAACAGTAGTTTCAAACTGAAATGGATGCATAATTTCAAAACCAAACAAACTCAGTTGTTTATAGAAATATTAACTTGTGCTTGAGAGAGAAAATGTGACCACTTATAAATGAAACTATTAGAAAGAATCAAATTTACAAACCTACTTAAGCTATTAAGATTATTTTTAGGGAAAGCAATAAACCAAGAGAAACCAGCAAGTTCACCTTGCTATTAAAACCATGGAGAATTAAGGTAAGACTGGAAAAAGAAGATTGGAAACTAATTTATAAGAGCAATTTAACATCTTCAAGGTAATAAGAAATATGTAATCCTTTGATAGATGTTTGATTTTAAAATTTGCTGTGAAGAGCACATTTTATTTTAAAAGGAGCCATAAAATTTTTAGATAAAGTGACATAATCCCTGGCCAAGGATCTGTGCTGCTGATGAATCCCATAAATAGCAAAAATCTGATTGGAAATCCAAATTCTCATAGAAAATAGGGACATGCAGAAAAAAATTGAAATGTGGTTACTGAAAATGGACCTAGAGAGTATTACTCAGTGAAATAAGTCAGATGGAGAAAGACAAATGAGTATGGTATCACTGATATCTAGAATCTAAAAAGTAATACAAATGAATGTATATGCAAAACAGGAACAGACTCACAGATACAGGAAAAAAACCTGTGGTTACCAAAGGGGAGAGGGAAAGGAAGAGGGACAAATTAGGGTATGGGATTAATCGATACAAACTACTATGTATAAAATAGATAAGCAAAAAAGATATACTGTATAGCACAGGGAATTATAGCCATTATCTTGTAATAACCTATAATGGAGTATAATCTGCAAAAATACTGAAACACTATGCTGTATACCTAAAACTAACATAATATTGTAAATCAATTATACTTCAATTTACAAAAAAAAAAAAAGAGTATTAGAAGGCATTGGCTTCCAAAAGAAACCAGAGTAGACAGGGTTAGAACATTCTGCCAATAGGTAGCTGCTCTTAGGAATCACTTTCCTCAATTGTTCAGGAAACACTGCAATGACTTTCTTCTGGACAGCCATATTCTTTCCCCAAAGTTTCATGTTATGCAGATTTATGCAGATTATGCATCTTTGTAAACTAACAAACCACTTTCACTGGTTTAGAATTTTGTGCATTGTATGTCTATTTCTATAATTCTTTCTTTTCAGGCTATTAACTAAACCATACAGATGTTAAAAATTATATATATTTAAAATTTCAACATAAAATTTAGAATTGTTACACAAACTTCAGCAAATTGTCAAGCTAAGGTTGCTAAAATCACAGATAGTAAGATGTTACTGTATTCACCCTTATCCCCAAAGTCATATGAAATTTTTTAAAAAAGCATGGTGTGAACATATTTTCAACATATGGAGTAATAGAGTTTATTTATAAAAACTAATGCATTTGAAACCTAGCATCACCATGATGCATTCACAGGAAGGGAATAATAATTAAAGATCAGAAAAACATGTATTAGGTCTGAACTTTGTATTAATAACTACATTTTTCCAATTCATGTTTTTATTTTTGGCTTCTAAGTAGACAAGTTTCAGTGTTACAAATATTATATCAAAAAGCATTATCATTCTATTACATAGGTGGCTCTTGCATTTGTTTTTGAACACATGGCTACTGCATTTTAATAACTAATTAAAGAATGTATACTCTTTAATTAGACCTTTAAAAATAGTTTGTTACCCAAAATGCCTCCTATGTTAAAAAAGAATATTGGTCTTAATTTCTTATGATGCATGTACATTTATATTTCTTTGTTTAATACTATTTCTGTGACTTCCCTTTACGTCCCCTTTAACAAACACTTCCCTTGTCACATCCTAGCCAAGAACAAAAAAGGCCACACTCATAACATTGCGGTCTATAATTTTGGTTAAAAATGATGAAGTTAAAAAAAGTTTCTAACTTCTCTGAGAGTTGAGTTATAAGGGAAAATATAATCTAGAAAAAAATAAAATAAAATTACAGGTGTGGATAAAAAAAAAAGTCTTATAAGAAATTACTCAGATGGTGATGTCATTAAATCAAGTAGAAGGAAAATTATCTAAAATGCTTTGGGAAGGTTGTTCCCTGGGGCAGTTCTTATAAATGAAGGGTCCTTATAAATGAAAGAGGGAAGCAGGTGTGTCAAAGTCAGAGAAGGAGTTGTGACCATCGAAACAGAAGTCTGTGCTGTACTGTTGGCTTTGAAGATGGAGCAAAGAGCCATGAGCCTGGGAAAGCCTCTAGAAGCTGGAAAAGTTAAGGAATCAGATTCTCCTAAAAAAAAAAAAAAAAAAGCAGCCGTGTGGATATCTTGATTTTAGCCCAGTGAGACTCATGTCAGATGTCTATTCTGTACAAATGTAAGATAATAAATTTGTGTTAAGTTGCTATATTTGTGGTAATTTGTTACAGCAGCCACAGGAAACTAGTATAAAGGACACAGGCATGCATTTCACAGAAATAAGTAATTTTTTAAAAAAGCAGAACCCTATGATATAAGAAAAAGTGAGCTATAAAGATTTCTAGGGAAATAATTACAGTTCTCTTCAAGCCAGAGCATCAGAGAACGCTTTTACTGTTTGGTTCTACAAATATCATTACAAGTGCTCACTTACTTACACTCAGTTTCAGATTATGCAAAAGGTTTAAATATCTTTGGTTCCATTTTACAGTGAAATTCATCTTAGCAGAAAAAAAAAAAAAGAATCCATGCCTTCAAACATTTACTGTGCAGCTACACATATGCTAAACCTTGCGGATAGAAACATAAATAAGACAGTGGCTGTTATTCCCTTATTTTGAGGCATACAATCTAGTATAGGGTTTTTCTCTTTGACCATGACCTATAGTAGAAAATAGATTTTCTATTGCTACTCAGTTTATACACCTATGACTGAACCAAAGGCTGATATACTCTAATATTTTCTATTCTCTTCTGTGTATTTTATTCAAAAATACTACATAGAAACCGTTAAATTGATTTTATAACCTTCTAATGGGTTTGAAAAGCACTAGTTTTGTAAGCTAGACATGTAGAGAAATAGTTGAACATGTCATATGCTATAAAAGAGAGGAAAATGACAAACTGAATAGTGAATACTTCCTATATTCATTGCTCTAAGGTCATTTTAACATTTGTAGTACCTTAAACAGGTAATCATACTTCAGACGTAGCAGTATAAAAACTTCAAATATCACTTTGGAAGTCTATACCAGAGTTTTTAGTTCATAAGAAATATTAAAGATGACTTTTAAAAATAGTAAAATGAGTTGTGCTTGAGTTGTGTGATTGAATACAAGGAGGCAACAAGCACCAATACCCACGGATGAAGATGGAGTCAGGATATGGCAAGTATGGCTGCAGCTAATATCTTTGGAGCAGCCTGCGCGGTCCACAGCTCCCTTTGGCAATGCACCTTCGTTTCAGAGGGGACACTTTTGCTTGACCCAAACCATAAGTTTCGCTAATCTGCTTTCAGAACATCTTAGCCTTGATACTGCAAGCTTAGAAGCACAGTTTACGTGACTGTGCTTGCTTGTTAGAAAACGTTAGACAGGCCTTAATCTAAAACTTGGTTTCAAAACATACCGTGAGGTAGCAAAGTTATGTGATCGTCAGCCAACACCTCCCTCTAATCACTGGGAGCTGTCAATATTTGCCCAAAGAACCTGATAACTGTTAAATGGTCAACTTGGCTTCTTTTAGTTCCCCAACAGACTTTACACTGTGTTCCACGGAACTTGTAGCAACTTATCTCTTAGACTGTGTGTCTCAGAAAGAGGTATGCTGTCAGAAACACTTACATGGAGTTTAGTTTTCTGCATTTTCAACAAGCACCCTTGCCATTCCATAAGCACTGCAGTTTGAGAACACTGGCTGAAGGTGGGGGAACGACGTCAAGAGTGCAGCAGTGATTCCATCAGATCTGCTGCAGGCTTATCTCCTTTCTCCCTCCCCAGCCCCATACTCGGAAGCGGAAGGCAAGGTGTCCTGATCATTGCTCTGAAAACTATAGCATTTTCCATTTCACCACACCTGGAATTCTTCTCCTTGACTATTGTTTTCCTCTTAGCCTATGACCTAAAATTTCTCCTGACTCTGGTAGTATCATAAGGACTGAGAGTAGCGAACGGGCATAAAAGGGCTTAGAAATATTACTATCAATCCTTCGTTATTTATTATTTTAAATCTTGCATCTTATAAGAAAGGATAGAAGGCAACATGAACAGTACTGAAAACATGATGTTTAATATATCTTTTCTTCCCTCTTCCCTCTCATTCCTCAGATTCCCTTCTGTGATGACTACAATTAGCTTCCTGCATAACAGCCCTTATCTCTGTCCCTCCCCAATCCTCACTGAATGCCTAAGTGACTGTGCATTTTTCTGCACACTCTACAAGAGTCCTGGAACTTTTAGAGTGGATACAAAAGAGCAACTGAAAATAATTGTGTCACATCTATCTTAGAGGTCTGAGGTATCCAAAAAGGAAAAGGGAGAGAAAGAGTGAAAAGGTGTGGACAAAGAATGTTGTCTGCCGTTTCAGTAAACAATCAATGTTGCCCACCATCAAGCCATGAGCCATTCTGTCCACTCCTGAAAGCACACCCTAAGGGGAATTCAGGATGGAGAAAAACAGGATACTGGCCTTGGATAGTTAGAATTCACGTCAAAGGGATAATTTCAATGAGCCCAGACTCATGCAACTTCCCATACATAGAAAAGTGCTAAAATCATTAACTTGGGATGTCTGGTTTTGGTGATTAGCAGTAATTCTTTTGATGTTCAACTATGTGGTGGCTTTTTGGCTTCTGTTTTTTTGTTTTTGTCAGCAAAACTCGTATATATCCTTGTTCCTCCCTTACCTCTTTGGAACAGTTCTTCAGAGCTATCTGAGAGGTTGTCTTCTCAGCTATAGTCCTCAGTAAGTTCCCTGAATAAAACATAATTCTCAACTTTCAGGCTGTACATTTTGTTTTTGTTTTTTTTCAGTTGACAGAGGAAGGAAGAAAGGGAAGAAGGGAAGGAGGGAGGAAGAAGGGATGGAGGAAAGGAAAAAAAGAGCCCTTGGGTCCCTGGAAAATAAAATGAATCCTTCCCACAATGAATAAAAATTAAAAACAAAGAAACAAAGCTTTATGATTCAAGTTTGCTCACTTCAGTTACTCCTGAAAAAATTCTTCTCTCCTAATTTCAGTTTTTAGCATAATGTCTGAATCATGTGAACATCATTAGTTATTTTTTTTTTTTTTTCTTTTTTTGCGTTACGCGGGCCTCTCACCGTTGTGGCCTCTCCCGTTGCGGAGCACAGGCTCCGGACGCGCAGGCCCAGCGGCCATGGCTCACGGGCCCAGCCACTCCGCGGCACGTGGGATCCTCCCGGACCGGGGCACGAACCCGCGTCCCCTGCATCGGCAGGCGGACTCCCAACCACTGCGCCACCAGGGAAGCCCTCATTAGTTATTTTTAATGAAGACTGGATTATCAGAAATGTTTAAATCTAATACCTCCTTCCTACACATGGCACAGAGATGCTTTTTCTCCTTCTGTGAGTTGTATATGCTTAGGACACACAGAGATTTCAATAATATTAGCTACATTTATGTAGAAAGACAATTTTATGATACTGCTTTAAAATATTTCAAATTTCAGTTTCTAAAATCTCCATATTGCTTACTTACCATTCTTCTAAGAAACCTTCCCTCATCCCTGGTTTTTGTTTGGAGGTGCCCCCTAGTTAAAGAGATTCTCTCTTAGAGCCCTTATGATAATTATCTCTTTCTCTGCTTAGAACAAAATCAGGTACACAGTAGGTGTTTAATAATTGCTGGATAGAAGAATAAATGAATTATTGCCACTACATAGCTTATTTTTCCCCTCTAGTCTAAGTGATTTTCCTTCCTTTTTGACTTTAAGGCATTTTTACAGAAATGGAAAAACATTATTTAATGTGAAAAGCCACTATTATGGTCTATTATAATCTTCACCCCAAAATAGAAAGGAACAATTTGTCTTTCCATCTAGTGTCTAAATTGTGGGTAGTAAGTTTCAGTTTCTAAATGTAATTGCTGTGCAGATCCTATTCATTTTGTTTTTCTTGGATGGCTCTGAAGCATTCCTCTAGCCTTCTACCTCTGAGTTTTGTTTTAAGAACACTCTTGTCAGTTGAGATTAAGATAACATTTCTAAGTGAACACAAAAGCTGAGAAAGAATTCCAGTCATGCTGCCTGAGGAACCAGCTGTGCTGTTTCTTTTATTTTCTCTCTGTTCTTCTTCAGATGGAGTGAAGGTGTGCCTACAAACAACTAAGAGTCAACAGGTAAAATTGGTGGTGAGTAAGGGGTTGTACAACATCCCCTGAAATACACAACAAAGGCAAAGTGCTGCAGTCAAGGAGAGCCTTCTGTCATTCTATTAAATATTCTAAAAAAACTGATTTTGCAAATAAGTATTTCAGGATGTAGGAAAGACTTCTGCCATACCACTCAGTTTCTGTCCATTTTCTTTTGATTTAACGGACATCCAGAAAGGTGGATCAAATCAGGGTGTAGTTTTCACTAAAATGTCTAGAATTTTCTTGACTCTAAAATAACCAGAGGTCTTTTTAAAAATAGTTATATGAAATATTCATTTCATTCTGGATTCCTTTGTCCCCAGGCCTACTTTTTTCTGAAGTGACTTCAAATTTGATTTGAGATCTGCCCATAAAGAAAATTCTTTGATTTAACGAATATTTGTGGGTGTGCAATGCGGTAGTAACTGTTACAAAGAGTGGAGAACAAGGCAGAGAAGGTACTGCCTTTCATGATACTTTCATCCTCATGAATTTGTCCTGAAACACCATAGCCCACAATTTTGAACAAGTTGCTTCCCAAATTCTGCTGCACTGTATTTTCCCAGTGTTTCCCAAATTCTTTCTCTCAGAAAGGAATAAGACAACTTCATAAAGAGCCACCTGGGATGTTTTAAAAAGTTTAGATTCTCAGCCTGTGAGGCCCAGAAATTCTGTTTCAGTAAGCAAGACTGACCCAGCAATTTCTATTTTAAAATATTTTCGTATATTTTGAAAAAGTTTAAAAATGTGTTTTAAAAGTTCTTCTAAAAGGTGTGTTTTGGGGACTTCCCTGGTGGTGCAACGGTTACGAATCCTCCTGCCAATGCAAGGACACGAGTTTGAGCCCTAGTCGGGGAAGATCCCGCATGCCGCAGAGCAGCTGAGCCCGTGAGCCACAACTACTGAGCCTGTGCTCTAGCGCCCGTGAGACACAACTACTGAAGCTGCACGCCTAGAGCCCGTGCTCCGCAGCAAGAGAAGCCACCGCAGTGAGAAGCCCGCGCACCACAACAAAGAGTAGTCCCCGCTCGCCACACCTAGAGAATGCCTGCTCGCCGCAATGAAGACCCAACACACCCACAGTCAAAAGTAAATAAATAGGGCTTCCCTGGTGGCGCAGTGGTTGAGAGTCCACCTGCTGATGCAGGGGACATGGGTTCATGCCCCGAACCGGGAGGATCCCACATGCCACGGAGCAGCTGGGCCCGTGAGCCATGGCCGCTGAGCCTGCGCGTCCGGAGCCTGTGCTCCGTAACGGGAGAGGCCACGACAGTGAGAGGCCCGCGTACTGCAAAATAAATAAATAAATTAAAAAATAAATAAGTAAAATGTGTGTTTTTTGGGGGGAGGAGGCAACATGGGAAAAGCAGAAAAATTTTATAATATCTGAAAATTGGGGTGACAGAATAGTTAAAAAGCAATTTTTTTTTTTTTTTCTTGTGGTACGCGGGCCTCTCACTGTTGTGGTCTCTTCCGTTGCGGAGCACAGGCTCCAGACACGCAGGCTCAGTGGCCATGGCTCACGGGCCTAGTCGCTCTGCAGCATGTGGGATCTTCCCAGACCGGGGTATGAACCCGTGTCCCCTGTATCGGCAGACAGACTCTCAACCACTGCGCCACTAGGGAAGCCCTGAAAAGCACTTTTATTATTGATTTGGTAAGCACATTAAGTCATGTTTGGAAGAAAATTATCAAAGACAACTGAACCCAGTGCAACAATGACCTGATAAAGAATAATGACTAATCCCCCCCCAAATACTTGACCATTGAGCTTTCTTTCAACTCATGCAGTGCAAACTTAAAATAAAACACACAAATTAGTAAGAATTGTATAAGACTTGTAAACATAAAATGAATGTACACCTTTTTTTTCTAGCTAGATGCTATAACATAGCATCTATCTGGTCTTTAGTAGTTTCCATAGGACTACAAAGAATATTTTCTATATGAATAAGCACTATAAAAACTCTTATTACTGTGTAATCACGTAATAATATATTTCATGCATTGACAGAGCCAGAAGCTAGGATTAAAGCTGAGTGGTTTTGTTTTCTCCTTAAAATAGTACACATTCTTCAAAAGGGATCTATAACTATGTCTTTGTAATCTGAGGTAGAAATTTGCCTAACAAATACAATCTATTATTGCTTAAAAGAATTTGAATGATAACATCTGGTGCTTGGCACATTTTACTTTCCAGAATTTCCTTTACTGAAAATTCAGATTTGAGGATTCTTCTCAGAAATCTTCACATTTCTAAAGACAATGAATAAAAGAGTTATTTTGTATTATCTTCTTCTTGCCAACTGTCTACATTTTCACCTATTTTTTCCTTCATTTTAGATTTGACACAGCCATTGCCAAATTAATAAAAATACCTCTTATGTTTACCCAGAAATACAAGATCTGTCTCCTAAAGTAAAGGAAATAAAAACAAAAGTAAGCAAATGGAACCCAATTAAACTTAAAAGCTTTTGTACAGCAAAGGACACCATCGACAAAGTGAAAAGACAACCTACTGAATGGGAGAAAATATTTGCAAATAATATGACCGATACGGGATTAATATCCAACATATATAATCAGCTCATACAAGTCAACATTAAAACAAACAACCCAATGAAAAATGGGCATGAGAACTGAACACACATTTTTCCAAAGAGAAAATGCAGATGGCCAACAGGCACATGAAAAGATGCTCAACATCGCTAATCATTAGAAAAATGCAAATCAAAACCACAGATATCACCTCACACCTGTCAGAATGGTTATCATCTAAAAGAGCATAAATAACAAAAGTTGGCAAGGATGTGGAGAAAAGGGAACCCTTTACAATGTTGATAGGAATGTAAATTGGTTCAGCCACTGTGGAAAACAGCATGGAGCTTTGTCAAAAAACTAACGCTAGAACTACCACATGACCCAGCAATTCTACTTCTGGGTATATATCCAAAAAAACAAAATCACTAATTCGAAAAGACACATTCACCCCAATGTTCATAGCAGCATTATCTACAATTGCCAAGATATGGAAGCAGCCTAAGTGTCCATCAAAAGACAAATGGATAAAGAAGATAGGATATACATATACATTGGAATACTACTCAGCCATTAAAAAGAATGAAATTCTGTCATTTGCAGCAACATGGATGGGCCTGGAGGGCATTATGCTAAGTGAAATAAGTCAGACAGAGAAAGACAAATATTGTGTAATATCACTTATATGTGGAATCTAAAAAATACAACAAACTAGTGAATATAACAAAAAAGAAGCAGACTCATAGATATAGAGAACAAACTAGTGGTTAGCAGTGGGACAGGAGGGGCAATATAGAGGTGGGGGGAGTAGGAGGTACAAACTATTGGGTATAAGATAGGTTCAAGGATGTATTGTCCAACATGGGGAATATAGCCAATATATATATATATTTCAGTAGTACAGAGGTTGAGAAACACTGTTTTATTTATTTTTTAAAAAATTTTTATTGGAGAATAATTGCTTTACAATGTTGTGTTAGTTTCTACTGTACAGCAAAGTGAATCAGCTATACTTATACCTATACCCCCCCTTTTTTTGATTTCCTTCCCATTTAGGTCACCACAGAGCACTGAGTAGAGTTCCCTGTGCTATACAATAGGTTCTCACTAGTTATCTATTTTATACATAGTATCAATAGTGTATATAGTTAATATTTTGTAACAATTGTAAATAAAATGTAGCCTTTAAAATTGTATATACAAATATATAAAAAAAGAGTAAAAACAACAAAAAACAAAATGAACTAAAAGAGTATGTATGGGGACCTCCCTTGTTGTCCACTGGTAAAGACTCTGCCTTCCAGTGCAGGGGATGCAGGTTTGTTCCCTGGTCAGGGAGCTAAGATCCCACGAGCCTCGGGGCAACTAAGCCCATGCACCAAAACTACTGAGCTCGTGCACCTCAACTAGAGAGCCTGTGTGCTGCAAACTACAGAGCCCACGCACTCTGGAGCCCACATGCCACAACTAGAGAGCTCACGTACCCTGGATCCTGTGTGCTACAACTAGAGAGAGAAAACCCGCATGCCACAACTAGAGAGAAGCCTGGGTCTCAATGAAAGGTCCCGCAGGCCTCAGTGAAGATCCCGTGTGCTGAAACTGAGGCCCGACACAGCCAAAAAAATAAATAAATAAAATAAATAGATAAATAAAAAATAAAATAAAAAAGTATGTATGCTGGGGCAATAAAACTGTTCTTAAATTGGATTGTGATGATGGTTGCACCACTTGGTGAAAATATTAAAAGCACTGAATTGTATACTTTAAAAGGGTGAATTTTATGGTATATAAATTATATGTCAATAAAGCTGTTTGGAAGTGTTTATTAGGTTTATTTTAGTCGCTAAAAGTGTTTGCTAACCTTTTGGTGGCACATTTGTGGAGAAAAAAAGGGAAGCAACTAGAGAAGTAGATTTCCCCATCTTCTCTCCCTCTATTTCTATTTTACTTTTTCTAAGACATAGTATCATCATGTAGTAATCATCTTCCACAAGCAAGGAGTACTTCTTGTAAGCTTGGAAATTTTAATTAAGATGGATATCATAGGTAAGTATAACAACAAAACATGTCTGAAAACAATGGCTATACATTTTACTTATTTATAATGTGTTTTCTAGGAAGGCTACATGCTGTATCTTTGTAGGTATTCAAGTGGAGTTTCCATTACATTTGTAGAGGATGCTTGAGAAGACATATCCACACAGAGTGTGAAATTGTGCTTAAAGACTTTTAAAAGGCCCATATAATTCTGAATTAAGACCTCCAATACATGGAGAGTGAGCCTTACTGGAACATTCTGCCAAAAATTTACCATTTAAAGCATATTAAAAGAAGTACATTTCTAAAGCAATTCTCTCTTATTCATACACAATTTAATAAATGTTATCACTGATGTTACTGTCCCCTCCCTATGGTAGTCATGACTTTTTGGTGAAAACAAAGACCAATCTGGGTCTAAGAGATTATTGACCCCGTGAGTCATGCCAGTGTCATGGCAACGTGGGATGCTATACTTTAAGTCCATCTCAAAGAAGTGAGTTTTTATAAACCTTAACTTGGCTAAGGACTTCCCCAACATGCAAATTCTTTAATGAATCCCTGCTTGGTTGTTCCTCTTCTGGTCACTTAAGTAACTCATGTCCCATAAGTAGTTATAGTGTTCTCAGGGAGACTGAAAAAGTTGGTATTGGTATTTATCTTTGAGAATCCCATTTGATGACTTCCTGAGTTCTTGCTGTGCCAGGTACACATCACCATCAGTATTTGAAAACTTCCAGTCATATCAAGACACTCTCAAAGTCTAAGTATTTGAACATTGCATGGAGCCATTCACATCCTCCCAAAAATGTGACATCAATGCTAAGCTAGGATTGCATAGATTCTAAAAACCGCAATGAAGAATACTTATCTCTAGTACAAAACTAGACCTGACACATGAAAGGCAACTATAAAACGTTCTGAAGTCAAAGGATTGGCCAGAAGCAATAATTAGCCAAAGACTCATCACCTAGAGAAATAAGAAGGGAGAAACTTCCAGACTAAAGTGGTGACGTTAAGCTTATTCACTCTCTTCCTGGACTTCTTAGCTTGAACATTTAATATAGGTTCCCAGATCTTTTTAAGTATCCCTCATCTAGGGCTTCCTCATAGTAGAACATTTCTCTACATGCAGAGTGCTCTAGCAACTCTCAGACTAAGATGTTAAGAGACTTCCTTTTTCTTTCTTTCTTTCTTTGCTTTTCTTTGTTTGTTTGTTTGGTTTTTTTTGGAGTAAAATGATATAAAAACTTTCTATTACCAAAAACATTGTATTCACGAAGAATTCTCTTTCAAGAGTAAGTTGATAATTTCATCTCATTATTTGGCTGGCTGGAAATAAGGATGGTTTTAAAATACAGAAGGAATTTGCTTCAAAGCCTACGGACATCATCACAAAATGCGTTCCTTAAAATGAAATATTCATAATCTGACTCGATAAACTATTGTATACTGGAATAAAAATATTAAGTAGTGTAGAAAAATATTAAGTGCTTTGCATGTACTTGCGTAAGAAAGCAGCCAATAAATGTTGTTGTTATTAGTAGAAACTATTAGTAGCCAATATTGTTACTATTAGCAGAAAATGGACAGAGATGACGATGTATTTTCTAGTTTTACTTACACCAATACCTAAATATTTGGGTGTCACCTTTGATGTTTGCTTTATTTCAGCCTCTGTAACAAAGAAAATATGATTTTAATGAAAAAAATTAAATCTATGAGTGGTTAGGAAGAGAATCATCACATCCAGAATGGCACAAATCTTCTCCCAACATGTCATAAAGACATTTTACCACCTGGTGAAATTCCTGCATTGCATGAAAAAGTTTTTGAGATAGAAATAAACATTTTGAAGGCTAAAAATAGTTTTCATAAGCCATCTTTAGATGGTGAAACTCAACTCTCCTCAGAGTTACCTTCTCAAAGGTAACTTCTCAAATGGAAGATTTCAGTAAATTATAAACCCTGAGTAATCAGAAATACAAAATATAAATTTTGGAAGGGGCAGAAATGGCACAAATATCACTATCTCATTCTACAAAACAAGAATATGTTAAAGAGTTCTCTACACGAGACATTAAGAACCACTATCATGGAAACACAGGCATTTTATAAAGTCCAAATCTTGTTCCCAATATTCATTTTATTTTTAATTATTTTATTATTTGTTTATTTTTTAAATATATTTTTTAATTTTCTATTTTTAATTTTCTTTATTTATTTTTCCTTTTTTTTTGCAGTACGTGGGCCTCTCACTGTTGTGGCCTCTCCCGCCGCGGAGCACAGACTCCGGACGCGCAGGTCCAGCGGCCACGGCTCACAGGCCCAGCCGCTCCGCTGCATGTGGGATCCTCCTGGAACCGGGGGACGAACCCGTATCCCCTGCATCGGCAGGCGGACTCTCAACCACTGCGCCACCAGGGAAGCCCTGTTTATTTTTAAAATGTGGTAAAATATGCACAATGTAAAATTTACCATTTTAACCACTTTTAAGTGTAGTTCAGTGCATTAAATTCACATTTTTGTGAATGATCACCACCATCCATCTCAAACACTTTTTTAATCTTACAAAACTGAAACCTTGTACCCACTAAAGAATAACTCCTCATTCACCCCTCCTGGCCCTGGCATCCACCATTCTACTTTCTGTCTCTCTGAGTTTGACTATTCTAGGTACCTCATATTTGTGGTATCATACAGTATTTATTCTTTTGTTACTGGCTTATTTCACTTGACATAATGCCTTCAAGGGTAATCCATGTTGTAGCATGTGTCAGAATTTTCTCCTTTTTAAGGCTGAGTAATATTCCCTTGTATGTATATACCATATATTGTCTCTCCATTCATCTGTCCATAGGCACTTAAGTTGCTTTCACATTTTGGCTGTTGTGAATAATGCTACTACGAAGGTGGGTGTACAAATATCTGTTCAAGTCCCTGCTTTCATTCCCTTTGGGTATAGATATACCAAGAAATGGAATTTTGGAACATAGCAATTCTACATTAAATTTTCTGAGGAACCACCATACTATTTTCTACAGCATCTGACTCATTCTATATACCCCTGGCAATGCATAAGGGTTCCAATTTCCCCACATCCTTGACAACACTTATTATTTTCTGTTGTTTTTTTCTTTTAATAATAACTATCCTAACTGAATGGTACAACATTATGGTTTTGATTTGCATTTCCTTAGTAATTAGTGAAGTTGAGCATCTTTTTATGTGTTTATTGAGAGTTTTTATATCTTTTTTTGAGGAATGTAGATTCAAGTTCTTTGCCCATTTTTTAAACTGGGTTGTTTCGTTTTTCTGTTGTTGAGTTTTCTTTATATATTCTGGATATTAACCCCTTATCAGATATGTGATTTGCTGATGTTTTCTCCCATTCCATGGGTTGTTTCTTCACTCTACTGATAGTGTCCTTTAATGCATAGAAGTTTTTAATTTTGATGCAATCCAATTTACCCGTTTTTAATTTTCTTGATTGAATATTTATTTTAACAGAATGATATACAGTTGAATTGGTCATGGTTATAATCAGTTATACTCAGGACAGAGTTTTCCACATAGACTAGATGAAAGTAAGCACATTTTGATTGCAAACTCTGTCATCCATACATTCTGCAGAATTGGTACACAGTTTCAACTGATTATGGGTAGTTTTTATTATTTTTGTAATTTTTTCCATTTGATTCTCACTTGCATTTTCAAATAAAATGACTGCTTTATCTGAAATCCTAATTTAGGTCAAGAAACAGATTCTATTTTTTTAGTTGCTATTATTCATACTTCTTGGATGTACTGTATCTGAATTCCTAGAAATTTACCTCTGAGCCTGGACAGTGTTCAAATCCATTTGTTTTATAGTCACTTCACTTTCTAGTCATGTGTTGCTTAAATACAAGAGAGGTGCTGAAGTGTTCTGGAGCTCTACCCTGTCTTTTGGAATTCCAGGTTTTTAGGAAAAGAGACAATTTCAAAAACAGTATGGAGGTTCCTCAAACAACTAAAATGAGAACTGCCATATGATCCAGCAATTCCATTCCTGGGTATATATCTGAAAAAAACCCCCACTAATTGGAAAAGATACATGCATGCCCCCCATTCATAGCCGCACTATTTACAATAGCCAAGATAGGGAAGCAACCCAGGATCCATCAACAGATGACTGGATAAAGAAGATTTTATATATATATATATATATATATATAGATAGATAGATGATGGAATATTATTACTCAGCCATAAAAAGAATGAATTTCTGCCATTTGCAGCAAAGTGAATGGACCTAGAGAATATTATACTAAGTGAAATAAGTCAGACAAAGACAAATACTATATGATATCACATATGTGGAGTCTAAAAAGTAAAACAAGTAAGTGTATATAGCAAAACAGAAACAGACTCAGTTATAGAAAATAGGCTAGCGGTTACCAGTGGCAAGAGGAAAGGAGGGAGGGACAGTATAGGGGTATGGGATTAAGAGATACAAATTACTACAAATTTCTCTGTATAAAATAGATAAGCAACAAGGATATATTATACAGCACAGGGAATTATAGCCATTATTTTGTAATAACTTTTAATGGAGTATAACTTATAAAAATACTGAATACTATGCTATACACCTGAAGCTAATATAATATTGTAAATCAACTTATACCTCAATAAAAAAAGAGACAGTTTCAAAGACCTCATGATAGTTTGAGTCCATTGCATTATGCTTTCATTATATTTAGATAAAGATTTAATCAGACTTAATCAAATACCTGGTCCAATGGATGAAGTTGAACAGCTCCCCCATCTCACACACACACATACACACATACACCATGCAGTGAAGAAGTTGGAAGTAATCCAGTACTTTTAGGTAACTGGCTATCTGCAGATCTTCCACATTGGCAGATTTCAAGAATGCAATGGAATAAGTAAATTATGAGGTTGTCTCATTTTCTACTTGGGTCGGTCACTTCTAAGACTTCTAATTTAAAATACCTAACGTTTGCCGTTGTTTAAATCAGAGTTAGGGCTATGACTAGGCTCCCTATACTAATATATTACATGTAAGAGTTTTAAAAATGTATATTTTTAAGAAAAGTCCATATGAGAAAAAATAAATAGCATGTTTACAAACTGGCTGAGGACAAGTTGGTAGGATTTTAGGAGTTCTAGGTAGGAGCTTCAGTCTAAATATATGGAGACATTTAATTATTGTTTGTAATTTAAATAAATTCTTTAAAAACTATACCCAGGCCTTTGAGTCTGAAAGGATTTTGGTGTTCCAGCAATCCCTGTTGAAAGCTAAATCTCACAGAATTGATATCATTATCAGCTGAAATAAGCCAGGTGTCAGATATGAGCTCTTGTGGTAAAATAGGGGACTTAGAGGTCAAACGAGTTCCAAGATGGAAGAGAGAGATGTTAAAACAGGATTCAGATCTGCACCTCATGCAACTGAAAATTCAGATAAAGTATATTTAAAACTAAAAAAGAAAACCTTAAGAAAGTTTCAGTAAATAATTTTCAGATATCTGGATTGGAATGGCTTTCTAATGCAAAAAGAAAAAGATATTATTACCCAAAAAGATCATTATTCAAAAAAACTACAAGTAAAACTAAAAGGCATACTGAGAAAATAATCACCTCAGACATGAGAGTTGACACTTTTTTATGTTGATTTTTTAAAAAACCCAAGAAATGAGATCTTAAAAATAGCCAATTTACAAAAGAATAAATATCATACGTCTCAGACCTTGACGCGGTTATTTAATCACTGGGAAAAATGCACAACTCCAAAATAATAATTTTGTATTGACAATAAGTGTTTCAAAAAACAAACATGTGGGCTTCCCTGGTGGCGCAGTGGTTGAGAGTCCGCCTGCCGATGCAGGGG
>NW_006780914.1:1556764-1573699 GCF_000442215.2 Lipotes vexillifer | reverse complement strand
CAAAAAAAAAAAAAAAAAAAAAGCATGTGACATAAGGGGCCCTAGTTCATTCTCTGGGTCATACCGTTTTCCCAGTTAGTATAGTCGCTTGGATGAGAGATGGTTATAAAAAGAGTGCCGGCTCATTCCTGAGCCATTTCTCAAAGGTCATTAGGACTGAATTGGTAAACATAAGGTGATTAATGGTGGTATAGCTGTGTCACGTTTGTGGCAGTACAAACATACAGCTTTCCTGAAGACCTAGCACCTTAAGTTTTCATTGGGATGTATTCTAAAGGGAACATGTCTCCATATGCTGAATTATTCTGTCAACTGTGAGATAATTCCCAGGGGTTGACTTATTCCCTCAGGGGTGAGGGAAAGCACTTTTTGTTTTCTTTTTTCTATATTCTTTTCCCCAACAACCTGTTTACCTCTGAACAAACAAGGAGAGTTATCAGAATATATGTGTGTATACTTTCTTAACCTCTCCAGTAACCTCATTACAACTTCTTTCCTGCCTCAACTCCACATCCTAACTACAGACCAACCTGTCAGTTTTCTCATGTTTATCTAAATTGCATGTAGTCCACACCCCAGCTATTATCTCTTACTCTAGTAAGTCTAGGTTAATTAATTGTTTTCTTTTTCTAAGGAAAAAGAAAACAACAGTCTTAGCCATAATTTTAATCCTATAGTAAAATGAAACTATAGTTTAGGACTATGTATATTTTTCTCACAAATAAGCACAGACTGGAATTTACTTTAGACCACAGTACCTCAGATAGAAGTCAGCAAATGGTGACTTCTTAAGGTTTTCAAACTGCTTCCCACAAATTCTGCTTCATCCAGATATCCACCTTAAAATGGAACACCCAATTACATGAGTCCCCAAGTCTGTATTGGGGTATGATAGTGTGTTTGAAAAGTGGAAACTGAATCACTGCGCAAAGTTTTCAAAGCACTTGAAATAGACAAGTCATGAGTTGATGGATACATAACCACCTCTTTCACGAAGCAAATGTCTGCTTTATGGGAATGTTTCTTATACTGACGTGCAATAATTCAGCAACAGTTAAGCGGGCACTAAATATGCAGTGAAGAAATTTGCTGCTTTCAATTTTAGCAATCAATAAAATAGAAAATATTTAATGTCAATTTCAACAAACTACAATGCTAACCTGAACTTTAAGTAAACATAGCTTTGTTCCTTATTCATGTGTTAGATTGACACTTGAAGATTGTTTGTTGGGTAAATTGTCATTATTCTGAGCTAGTGAAGTTTTGAAACTGTTCGGCTTCCTATAGTATGCATATGTGAATAAGCAGTTCTTACCTTTGCAGGATTTATGTAAAACTACAGAGAGAGATCAAATCTAGGATTAGATCTAAGGTTTCATCTTTCTATTCAATTGATATCATGTCATTATTAATTATTAATTTAGATATTATAAATGTTTTGCTTGGCTGTACTACTTAACTTGAAAAAAAATGTTTGGTTGTACTTATGCTATAAAGTATTCTTAGTTTTATTTGTATTTAACATTATATCCAAAGGAATTTAGTCTAAGCATTTTTCAAAAATTGAATCCAAATGTTATTCAAGATTGAGAAAAAATGCTTTTGCAAACAAAAGGATATATTTCATTTCTTTAATTCTAAAAATTATTAAGAAGAAATTTCAACTAAGAGAATAAGTAGTCTTGGGAAAAGATGGAAAGAGCCCACACATTCAAGCTGTATTAACACTAGAGTTAGCCAGATAAAATATACATTTTTGAAAATAAACATTTTATTTGGTGGTTTTCCAATATCAAAAAAGTAGATGATATAAGCCAGTGATTCTTTTTTAACCACAGATTTTTAAATAAAAAATGTTAACTTCAAATCTGATTTTAGACCAGTACTAAAGTCTTGCATTATAAAATGCAGCCATATGACTGCTATAGCATATTTGTTTCTCAGAAAATTTATTATAAGCAGAAACTGTCACCTGTTTTCCTTGTTTGCCTTTGGTATATGTTTTCAAAATAAATGCCTTGTTAGGATGGTGCTATAGTATGATACTAATATTCTTATTACTAATAACAATACAACTACTAAAACCTTGTAGTTTTATAGGGTTTCGCAACGTCTAAAATATTTTCTCATATATTAATTTTCAAAATGATATTTTGAAGAAGGTCCATCACTCTCAATTTACAAAGAGGCTTATCATAGAGTTAGCGAGTCATTTAACCGAGGAAACTTTAATTTGGCCATTTTTCACACTTACTTCCTCTCCACTCTACCATGTTGCCCTGGAACCATTCTCCAGCTCTCTCTCTGACCTTCCTGCCCCCAGTTTCTCTCCTAATCCAGGTCATCCTTTATACAGCTACAAGAATGATCTACTTACAGAAATAAATCTGCTTCTGCAGCTCCCCTTCTTATAAAGAGCTCTCTCTCTCTTTTTTTAAATTGTGGTGAGAAAACTCAACATGAGATCTACCCGTTTTTTTTGTTTTTTTTTTTCCGTTACACTGGCCTCTCACTGTTGTGGCCTCTCCCATTGCGGAGCACAGGCTCCAGACACACAGGCTCAGCGGCCATGGCTCACGGGCCCAGCCGCTCCGCGGCATGTGGGATCTTCCCGGACTGGGGCACAAACCCGTGTCCCCTGCATCGGCAGGCGGACTCTCAACCACTGCGCCACCAGGGAAGCCCAAGGCTTTATTCTTAATTGACTGTAGGGCAGAATGTCATCTGGCTTCACCTATCTCTCTCCATCCTCATCTTGTTGCCCCCGCTTCTTTACAATCACTGAACGTTTCATAGGACTACGGACAAGTAACCCTACAATATCGCAAGTAGGAGGATGATAGGAGATCATAGCTATTGAAGCATAATAGAATTATCAATATTCCTTGAAATCAGTTTCATCCATTGTAATATCTCATGCAGTTCTTTTTGTTCTTACCTAAATTCCTGTTTGCTTACTTAAGGTCTACTTTTGGAGAGACTTGCCTTTATTATGACCTAATAATGCTCAGGCATATTAATCATGGTATGCTTAGGCCAAGTACAGCACACACTACCACTGCTCCTGAATATACCAGGTAGTTTTACTCTTCCATGCCTGGAATGTCCTTTCCTCTCCCTTTGCCCAACCAACCTTTCCTTAAATACCAACTGAATATTCTTGTGATATCTGGTTAACTTCCTTAGGCAGGGTTAATGTCTCTATCCCATGCTCTTGCTAAGAGTTTTATCCATCCTCCAGAAAATCTATTATTTCCTGTTATAATGTTTTCATAAAGTTGATAAACATAAAAGAAGAGAAGCAAAATCACCCATGATTCCATTACTTATAAAAAATCATTATTGGGGCTTCCCTGGTGGCGCAGTGGTTGGGAGTCTGCCTGCTGATGCAGGGGACACGGGTTCGTGCCCCAGTCCGGGAAGATCCCACATGCCGCGGAGCGGCTGGGCCCTTGAGCCATGGCCGCTGAGCCTGCACGTCCGGAGCCTGTGCTCCGCAGCGGGAGAGGCCACAACAGTGAGAGGCCCGCCTACCGCAAAAAAAAAAAAAACAAAACATGATTGATGTTTTGGTTTATCATGATGTAGGTTTTTCCAGTGTAGAACTGTTTAAAAAAGTCAGTAATCTTACTATACCTATAAGTACCTTCTGTTCCCTTCCACCTTAATATGATATCAAACAGTTCCTCATAATTTCATGTCTTTGAAAACATCAGTTCTAATGTCTGCATACTATTCCATCAAGCAAATACACCATCGTTTATTTAACCCTTCCCAAATAATTCAAAATGAGTTTTTTTAAGTTCTTTCTTTCTTTTTTTTTTTTTTTTTTTTTTTTTTTTCTTGCGTTATGCGGGCCTCTCACTGTTGTGGCCTCTCCCATTTGCGGAGCACAGGCTCCGGACGCGCAGGCTCAGTGGCCATGGCTCACGGGCCCAGCCGCTCCGCGGCATGTGGGATCTTCCCGAAACGGGGCACGAACCCGCGTCTCCTGCATCGGCAGGCGGACTCTCAAGCACTGCGCCACCAGGGAAGCCCAGTTCTTTCTTAATCATATTTGCAGCTCCAATATTATCACAGAGATTGGGCACGTTAAAATATATTCTATAAATCAGTGCTAAAGAAATCTTCTGTCTAGGAGACTTATGCTATTCTCCTGTTATTTTACTGTTTTAATTAATTTTAATCCCAATTACAGAATATTAACTGAAAATTCGGGGGAATTGGAAAGTTGGAAAAACTATCTGGATTTCAGTCTGAAGCTTTTCCTTTGGAAAAATACCAGCTTATAGTTCCCATAGTTATCATGGCCATTCCATATAGATTATTGTGTGTTTGTAAGTGCTTGCACCTGCCTGAAATATTTTATTTGACTCTGTTAACTACACAAACTACTTATCAATGCTACCAGTAGAATAGAAAGGAGGCCACACAAGCATCTTTTCCAAAACATCGAAAGGGTTATTCGCGATTATATATCAAACTTGTAATATGAAAACTTGATATTTCCTTTGGAAAGGTCAGTATTGCCTTGGGGTTCAAGGAAATGTCACAGAATGAATTAATGGGAACTAATTATTGAAACTCTTGCTTAAATATTTGGCCTTAGTTACCAACATCAGGATTTACTTCAGCGTATCAGTGGAAATTGAGAGTGGGGAGTGGGGTAAGAGGTGAGAGGGAGAAGCACTTCCCCTTTGACCACATATATACAAATAGTAAAGCTAAAGCTAAAGCTAGCTCAGCACAACCTGACAAGTGTTTGCCGAAATAAATAATTTATTTGAAAAATATTGGCATTAGTATTTTACACATTGATTTCCGTCACATAACAGGAAACATAGTGTGGAAAGAAACATACGGGAAGAAACAAGGGATTTTGATTCAGACTTGCGTTCATATCCCATCTCCAATCCCTATGACCTCTGAGACCCTAAGCAAGTCTTTTAACCTGTCTGATCTTTAGATTTCTCATCTGTAAAATATGAATAATAATGCTTTCTTTGCCAGGCTGCCATAAAAGTAAAAAGAGAGAAACACTTAGCATCCAATACACTGCAGGCGTTCAAAAAATGGGAGCTACTATTATCATACTATGTTCCATACTGGTATCCCAAAAACAGATAGGAAAATGGGTTTTGTCTAAAATAAAAGGCAATTGGCATGAGAAACATGCTGGGAAGAATAGATTATCACAGCACTACTGCCTTTTTTTTTTTTTTTTTGGTTATCTGTAACCTAGGTTATCTGATACTGTTTTAAATCCATGGGCCTCTCTATTTGTTTACACAGGCCCCCTAAATGTTATCTGGAGACTTCCAATGCCTGACTACCTATCATATGGTGAGTCAATCAGTTTTTTTTTTTGGTCCACAAATAATAGGAATTTCAAATTGATACCATTATTTGCATAACATTTGGAAGAGTATCTGCTATGACAGTGTCCACTTGACTCATTCTACCTGAAGGCTCTAATCTGAGTCCAGTAAAGTGCTCTGGCAAGTAAGGTCTACCAACTAAAGAGCATAACTACTCAGATTCTCCTTTGTACTTAGAATATTTTTTCCCCAAAGATACCAGTAGAAAGAGCTTTGGTTATTCAAGAAAGAACAGCGAGTTCACAAATAAAGCTTCCTCCTCTGTGCCCTGTTTCTTCATCTGTACAAAATACTAATGAACATAGGGAATTTCAAACTCTTTTGGAAGCCAGCAAAGACATATTAATGATGTAAAAGTGGATATGGGAAATCAGAAAGATAGAGTGAATATGAATCAGGTATTTATATAATTAAAATATTCCAACAGACTAAGTTTGAGGTTCATAAGAGTAATATTAAAAATTAACTTTCTTCCCAACATGGAATACGGAGAAAGTAAAAGCAAGGTAATTGTCAGAGGTTAGTTTAGTTTTGATGAATGAGTGTGACTAAATCAGAATAATGATTCTGAATCAAGTTCTATCAAAACAAATACAATATCTTTTAAAAAACTGTTATTTTCTTTCTTAAGTTGGGCTTCTCTAGCAATTGCCTTTCCTGTTACACTTATACCAGGAAGGAAGTTTGCTAGCCAGGACATGTGGGAAGGTATGAAGAATTGATGTTTAATCTGAGAAGATACCTAAGGTCCCCTTTCCTGAAAAATACCTTCCCGCAGATTTAATGAATGTTGGTATCATCCCATCCTGCCCATATCTCTTCTCCAGAGTAAATAGTGTAGGTATCATTTCCACTGTTATTCCCAGAGCCCCAGTGTTCTGCTGTTGTCTTAAACCAAATCTTCTAACTTGTGAGCAAAGAAAGCCTTTTATCATCTGACCTTCCCAATCATCTAGAATGATGTTTCTCTCTATTCCATGAATCAATCCATTGTCATCTTGGAGGGCCACAGACAGCAGTGGCAAGGATAAAATACACAAAGTTAGACATTCATGTTGGGAGATTGGGAGGCACCACGCATACAATAAACACTGTTGGCCTAAACCACTAGACAGAACTAAAATAAAGATAGTAAGTTTGAGAACATTGGATCAGGACATAGAACCAAGGTTTTGTTAGCCAGGTGAAAGAAAGATCACATGAAACAAGTAGGATTCCAACAACATGGAAGACACTCTGCTAATGCTTCATATTGATGTCAGGCCAGCATGTAAAGTGGCAAGAATGTCTTATCTGTTTTCCAGTGTGGATGAATGTCAAGTGAAGTATCAGCAATGAAGATGATTTTGACTATTCCACACGTACCTAAACACAGTCATCTTTAATTTGGCTGAAGCATGAATTTGATCACACAACGTGAGTTGAGACAGTCCCTTACCTGGTGAATGATTCTAGGTCACCACCCCGCACTCCCATCTCTACCTTTTTGATTTCTTTCTTATTTTCTACGTCTTGCAGTAGCTTTCAAGGAGGGCCAAATACTGTTGATGTTCTGAAATATGGCCCTCAAGGGAGAGTTAAAACTTGGATGAAAAGTAAACATTATAATAAGCAGAAATGCCATGATTCTTGAAAAAATGAGATTTCTGAGAAAACTAAGAGACTGTATAAATATGTATTTGTCTGTGTTTGGGGGATTTTCTAAAGTGTTGGTACATAGGCCTTGTTAAAGTCAAGTTTACTATATTACTCTCTAGAATACACACAAGACTTCTTTGAATTTGGTTAATTTATATAAAGCTTTTTCTCTTATACAAAGCAGAGAGGCTCCAGGACCTGCAGCAAAAGACAGAAATGAGCTTTGAGACCCTAAGATGAAGTCAAACACATTGGTGATTTAATGGCAATCACCCTGCATAGTCTGTAATAAGCACTACATGATCAAGAAGTGGCAATTTCTATTCAAAATGGCCACCTGTAGATGATCTAATATACTTTAGTGTGAAAAGGACTTCTTGTATCTGACATAAACTGCTTTGTTCAGAAGATGACCAATTTCTGCTCTTAGTGCCAAGACATGCCTCATCAATGATGACAACCTCCCAGCCCATTTCTGATGGACAGATGGTGGGCCATGGCCTGCTTGGCTCCGTATGGTCATATGGATGGTTCTTCACACCAACCCTAATGGGGTCAACTGAAGGCTTAGACACTTGGGGAAAACAGCATGTTAAAAGTTCATTCATAATTTGTTGATAGATCCCTATTAGTGGAGAAAATTGAGGTACAAGCGCTGGGGGATACCTCTGTTTTCTGTGAAAAGATTTTCTGACACCCTTTAACTCAACTTGTGTTGGTAAACTGCTCCCTTAAAAGATGATCAAGGAGATAATTCCCAGTAACGTTTACATGAATCCATAATCAGAGAAGACAATTATCTTAATTTTAGCTTCAGGACTCCACATTTGATTGCATTGATTTTAAAACATCTGTATTTCAATCAAGTGTCTCTGACTCTAGCCATTTTCTTGGCTGCATTTCTTCAGTGCTGTGTAACATTATATGAACAACTTATTTAATAATGTTGCCTTCTTTATCATATTCCATTAGGTATTCAGATGCCTTATCTGCCCATCGAACTTTCTTTCCTTAAAATGGATTCTTGGAATTTCTAAAATTAAATACTGCCAGGGGAAGAAGAAAAACTTTACATAGCATGTAGCAAATCATGTGCTTTGACCACTTAATAGATGATGTATTGGCAACTACTCAAGGTTCACATTTGTGGTCTCAGTTTGGAATTGGGATTCAAGAAGACTTCAGTGTATAGTGGCCTGCCTCCAGTGTCTTCTCCAATCCTGTTTGTTAGAATCGATATAGCACCACAACTGTACTAATTACAGCACTTACCATATTCATTCCTCCAGTTGTGCTCAATTTTCTATATGAAGTCCAGTTCCCTAGAGCACGTTTGTCATCTTTCCATCTCCTCCCCCCCTGGGCGTTTAACCAAATAGGTGCTCGATAGTGCTCTGTACTGGTGGTCCTAGGGCAAGTGTGATAGAATCAAGCTTTACACATCAGTTTACCCCTACCTTGGTAGAGGTTACTCACAGGCTCGCAAGTAAACCAGCAAATAGTTCTAGAGTATGGTAACTGGCTAGTTAATTCAGAAAATTGAGAGCTGTGATGTAAAATAGTTAATATGAGGGTTGGGAATCATGTGAAAACAAATTCTTTTTGCTGTTGGATATGTCCTCTTTCTGGCAAGTTCTCCTTCGTCAGTTGTATGTACTGCAATTCACTTGTTTGAACTAAACTACTACTAAATTGGAGGCTAGTGCTTTCCCCCAGCTTTGCTTTTAGTGACTTCTGTGTTACTTTATGGTGAGTGTGAATTAAATGGACTCTTAACAGCATTCCCTCAGGTGTTCTATTTCCTGAAGTTCCAAAGCTAAAAGTACACATTTCCTTTACTGCTAGTGATGGTGAAGGTGTTCACAGCATGCCAGCCCAAAACATGCCTCTTTGGCATATTGATAATATTGAGCTTAAGGCACTTAAGAAACAGTAGATACAGGAAGGGCTCTCTGACTTCCCACTTTCTACCTAAAAGCAGGTCATATTTCCCATGAAAAAGGTACCCTCCCCATACCAGTAAGAGAAGAACATTCTTACCACTGGAGACTGGATATCAATTCCTGAATGGATCTGTACAAACAAACTTACTACAATAACCCTAGCCTTCCGTTAATTTCCCTCATATTCTTTCTAGTCACTTCCCTACAATTTACTGCCTCTAAAAGCTTAAGTCCTCTTCCTTTGTCTTGTCACTTCCCCACAAATTTATGATATTTTGTTAAAAAAGTATATAAACTCTCAATCCTAATTGCTTTTTTGAGTCTTCATTTTTCCCTATGATGGCTCCTGGGTGCACACAAAAATATTAAATAAAATTGTATGCTTTCCTCCTGTTACTCTGTCTTACTTCCAGTTAATTATCAGGCTCAGGGCAGAACATAAAAGGGTAGAGGAGGATTCTTTTTCCTCTTCTATACTGGTCATGTTTCAAGCTCTTTATCATGTCCATTTATTTAAATATGGTGTATGAATCATATGTTTAAGGAGTTAAACAGTTAAAATGTGATATCTATCCCTAATCACTATCCCTAGTTAACAAAGTACATGGAATGGGTTCTCTTGATTTCTCAAACACGAATCCCAACAAACCAGAAAGGCATGTATGAGTCAACATACTTACAACCTTATGTAAGGTTGTAAGTGCTGCACTTTACACTTATAGTGCAAAGTACTTTGCAGTGCTGTACTTCCATGTGGAAGGCATCTTTCTCCCTCAGATTGGAGGTAAAATGCCTCACTCTTAAACCTGGGAGTCAAATAATTTCTTAAATTATTTTATCTGGATATTGTGAGGTTAACAAACAATCATGATTAATAATAAAATACGATGAGTTTCCTTAGAAATAAGTAACAGGTTATTGTTATAAAGTAACTTTGAAGGCTGTTTTGTAAGTTCAAGAATGGATGAGAGCTCTATGTTCGAAAGAGTTCGCAATCATCAGCTGGCTGAATTTGAACACTATTTTCCTAATGATGGGTGTAGGTGGGAATGCAGCCAATCTCTCCAACTGACCTCAAACATTCCAGGAATGTAGCATGACCCTTCCCAAAGATGGGATGGTCAGCAGGGAGCATTACCATGTGGGATACAGATTCTTCATTTACTTCCCCAGAGGATATGAAATGAAAGTTTCATATGATTCTATTTTCAAAGGTTCTGTTTTGGCTCACTTCTGGGAACTCCCTCGTATAATGATGATGGCTTCTTTCCAAAATGTGTTGATGCTAAGATAAATTTACTATATCTTAGAAGAGGAAGCTATTTACATCTCCCATATTGTAAAAACTGCCTGCTTAACTGCTTCTATGTTTTCTATATTTGAAGAAAAATTTGAAACACTATGTAAAAATTAGAAATGACACAACTTTTGGAATAAGTAGGACTTTTAAAAATCCACAAAACCCCTGGGTTTGAGTTCTGTTTCTACCACTAACTAGTTCCTTAATCTTCAATAAGTCATAATCCCTCTACTTTTCAGTTTCTAAACTTGATATGAGAATAGTAAAACATACATAGTAGTTGCTGTAAGGATTCAATAATAAAAGTATGCAAAAGGACCTAACAACCCTTGGTGTCAAAGAAAAACCAGACCTGGATAGTAGTTAAAGTGGTAAAAACAGATTTTATTCAGAACCATTGCAATAAGGAAAAGAGACCTCACTATAGAACTGGGCTCAATTCCAAAAACAGTAGGGGCAAGTGGGAATTTATAGCCAAGAAGCAGTTTAGGGGTAAGTGTATGGAAAATTACTGAAACATCAGGGGTAAGAGAGATTCTAGCTAGACTCACCTGACAGAATCTTTGCTAAAGACAGGCCATGGTGATCAGACATCACCTGCGGGATGATGGAGGATGAGAAACCCAATGAGATATTCAGGGTGAACAGATATAGAGGATGGGGAACTCTTGCTAAAATAATCTAGGAGGGATCTTGCTAAAATTAGATTTTACAAGGAAGTGCACAGGTGGGCTGAGGAGAAGTTTCAGGAGCCTGAATAACGTTTGGTCAAGCAAAGAATCTTGGTCATTGGACACAGTCTGCTCACGAAGTCTTGGTTTATATTCTTCCTATTATCTTAATATTTGGGAACTATATTTTATTAATCTGTAAGATAAGTATGTTTTTATTTCTTTGACATATTGAGTTATTTTAGATTTCCAAGAAAGTAATAAGGTAAAAAGGCATTGGAAGTAATTTTAATATTTCTTTAAAAAGTTAATATTTTTATTTATAGGATTAATGCTACAAGATTATATTGGACATCTATGAATAAATGCTACAGTTGTTGAGAAACATTAGTAAAAGCTTTGAAATTTAGATTCTTTCTGTTTCAAAGAGTATGTGAGCTCAAAATGTGATACAACTTCTGTGCATTAATGCCTCGCATACTCCCACAGAAGCTTCCCATTATGCCTTGACAACACCTTGTCATCCATGTGGCAGAAATTTTACCCTTTGAGAACAACCAAATTTCAAATTGTGGAGGTGCTTTTTTAAAATGGGAGCTTTGATTTTATTCCTTTGTTTTTTGGGTTTTTTGGCATGCATAGGGCAAGAGGAAATTCAAATCCTTAAAGGTAAAGAATCTAATGAGGATAAATTTTACATTTGATCCAAGGTACATTTTCAAAACTTAATACTCAAAGTGCATTGATTTGCAATTACTTTACAACAAAGAGATACCACATGCTGAATTCAGGCTGAAATATCCTTTTCCACAGGCCTGGCCACACATTTCCTCTTTGAGAATGGCTTTGGATTTCCATGGCCTTTCATGCCACTTTTAGTTTTAAATCTTTGATCACAACAGTTCACTCATCTTCTCTCCAGTTATCCTCACTCCCACACTTAAGAATCAAAAAAGCAAACATGAATATACCAGGATGGCTTGGAATAAATATGAAATCCCAGGAACTAGATGAGCTTTTAATCAATTTTTCCATATAGACCAGTTACAAGTTTGGCTCACATGTAAGAGCTGCAATTCTAACTTCTGGCCTATGTATAGTTTTATATTTTGACATTCATTTGTTAATTCACACCTATGTTACTCTCTTAGTGTATTCACTTACTCTGATGCTACAATATATTAGTAGGTTCTGTGAATAAGAACTACTTACTGATTCTAAAACTCAAGTTAAGCAGGTAACTTGTCAGATGATAAAAGGAAAACACTTCAGAAATGCTATTTTGAAGTAAAACTAAAAGCGTATTTCATGAGGTTCAGCTTTTCATTTCCACAAAGAAATACAGGTTCTTCAAATATTTATAATTAGAATAGACTTTGTCAAGGCGGCATTTGTTATAAGTTTTGAATGGGATTAAGGGTTTGGATAAAAAAATAATATAAAATCATTAAATATTAAAATAATCCTTTGGAAACCTGATAATTACACACACACACACACACACACACACACACATACACACACTGCTTCTATCCCACTACATTTAATTCAGAAATAGAAATTTTTTCTCCCAGGTGCTGACCTAGCCAAGGTACTTTTCTTTTGTATTTTTAGAGAAGAAAACCAAACTTCTGAGAAATTAATTTTACTAAGGTCATACAACTAGACAGGGGAAGCCAGTTTAATCTAGGTTTGCCTAATATCACTGCTTTATTTGTTCCACCATATTCCATGCCTTGACATAGACAATTAGGCTGAGATCTCTGCCCTCAAAAAATGCCATCTAAATGGAGAAACAAACATAAACAACCATTTATAATACACTCGAAAAGCAAGATAAGTTTTACTAGTTTCATGGGAGCTTTAAGAAAATTGTTTTATTGGTATTTTTTTACAGAGCTACAATTGACACATAGCATTGTGTAAGTTTAAGGTGTATAACATGTTAATTTGATACATTTATATGTTGCAATATGGTTACCACTGTAGTGTTAGGTAAAACTTCTATCACATCACGTAAATATTTCTTTTTTGTGGTGAGAACACGTCAGATCTAGTGTCTTAGCAACTTTGAAATATAGAATATTGTTGACTATAATTACTATGCTGTGCATTAGATCTTCTGGACTCTTTCATCTTCTAACTGCAAGTTCGTAGCATGGGAACTTTTTGATGAGATCAACTTAGTCTATCTCAAAGCCTCAGGAAAGATTTCGTTGAGGAACAGGCCTGAGGAGGAATTCAAGCATTCAAGACAAAATGGGAAGTAGGGCATGACAGCAGAGGAAATAGCATATGTAAATCATTTGAAATATAAGAGAACATCTCAAAGTCAGGAAGTCATGAGGAGGTACATGCGATTAAGTACCTAGGAAAGAAGAGGATGCGTGGAGTTTTAAAGTATTCGAGACAGATCATGCTATGGAATTTGTACTCTATAACATAAGCAATTAGAAACCTTGGGAGGTTTTTTTTTTCTTTTTCCGGCACGCGGTCCTCTCACCGCCGTGGCCTCTCCCGTTGCGGAGCACAGGCTCCGGACGCGTAGGCTCAGCGGCAACGGCTCAGGGGCCCAGCCGCTCCGCGGCATGTGGGATCCTCCCGGACCGGGGCACGAACCCGTGTCCGCTGCATCGGCAGACGGACTCCCAACCACTGCGCCACCAGGGAAGCCCCCTTGGGAGGGTTTTAATCATGAAAGGAAACTTCATTTACTCAACAAATATTTGAGTGCTTATTATTTCCAGTCGCTAATCCTATTCATAAATTAGAATAATTTCAGACAGCAATATAGAAGACAGGCCAGAAATGGCAAAGAGTAGAAGCTATTTCAAAATGTTTAGACAAAACTGATGAGACACAATTGAGGTAGGGACTAAACCTATTTCACCTTTGGATTAACTATTGTCAGAGGGTAAAATAATAGGAAAGATGATTTTACTAGCTTTCTCTTCTCATCTTTATTTCCCCCTACCTGCCACGCCTCCTAATACTTTGAATGCCCCAGAAGACCTCCAGGGCTCCACAAGTTTCCTGTGAATTCAGATACTACTCTCTGACTTGTTTCAGTCACCACTGACTTTCATTACTATGCCCGAGATGCTGTCTCAAGTGGAAGTCAACTTGAGGAACTAAACTTCTGAGACAACTTACCTGTATAACCTTCCCCAGGCTTTTGTCTATAGCCCACGGCTATAAAGCTCTTCTGCTTCGCACTGTGAAAATCCTTTCCAAGGAGTTTAAGCCACTCAGGAGCAACGCTGTATGTTTGGCTCAGTTCTCAGTCCTTTTATGTAAAAACTCACTAAGAAGTGGAGAGAATCCTTCTCAAATTTTCCAGACATCTTATGCTACTAACACTTTAACTCATATATTTTCTCCTCCCCTTTCTTATTCTCTTCACATTTCAGTTACTGAATGAAACTTTAGAAACATTTATGTAAGAAGGGTAGATATGAGGAGATAGACAAAGTAGTTCAAGTAATTGAGTTTTATCATAAAGTTAATATACAAATGCAGAGTTAATTTTTTAAAAAAATCTTAAGTTTTTAAAGGATCCAGGTCTGTGGTTCATAGTAGAAAATAGATTTCTAATTTTCTTATTAGACTTTATTTTTTAGAGTATTTTTAGGTTTTAGTAAAGTTGAGTGGAAGGTACAGAGATTTCTCATATACCCCTTGCCCACACACATGCGTAGCCTCCTGCATTATCAACATCTCCCACAGAGTGGTGCATTTGTTGCCATGGATGAACCTACATCATTTCTTCCAAAGTCTGTAGTTTGCATTAGGATTCACTCTTGGTGTTGTACATTCTATGCATTTGGACAAATGTGTAATGACATTTATCCAAAATTATAGTATCATACAGAGTAGTTTCACTGTCACAAAAATCTGTTGTGTTCAACCTATTCATCTCTCCTGACAATTACTGATCTTTTTACTGTCTTCATAGTTTTGCCTTTTCCAGAGTTGGAGTCATACAGTGTGTAGCACTTTCAGATTGGCTTATTTCACACAGTAATATGCATTTAAGTTTCCCCTATGTCTTCTACTAATTTATTTTTGAGACGATTTTATTTGGAAGCTTATACAAACACAGTATTTCATATCATCCTTAATAGGTTTATTTTATTTTTCTCATTATAATGAGATAGCATTAAAAAGCAATTTTTTTCCACTGAACCCCATATAATTGCCTTCAAATCCCCTTTAATTTGTCCCAGTGTGCTGTAAAATTATCATTATTTCTATAGATTTCATAATGTGAGAAAGGGTTGTGAAGCACTCCTTCAAATTTTCGATGAGGATTCTTAACCTGGGGCCCCTTGATGGATTTCGGAGGATGTGTAGAATATGCAGATGCATTTGTTATGGAGAGATGGTCAGTAGTTTTCATCAAATTCTCCCATATCATTTCATGACTTGATAACTCATTGCTTTTTAGCACAGAATAGTATTCCATTGTCAGGGTGTACCACTGAATGCTGTCTACTTTATCCATTAAAGCCTTTAATATTAATCATAGCTGTTTTAAATTCTAGGTCTGATAATTCCAACATTTCTGCCATATCTGAGTCTGGTTCTGATGCTTGTTCTGCCCTTTAAAACTGTGGAGTTTGTTTGCTTGTGTTGTTTTTTGTTTGTTTGGTTTTTAAATCTGAACTCCCCAGTGGGTTCCAGGAAGGCATTTTATTTTATTTTATTTTATTTTATTTGATTCGATTCGATTCGATTCAATTCGATTCTACACTATTCTATGCCATGCCACATAGCTTGTGGGATCTTAGTTCCCCCACCAGGGATCAAACCCGTGCCCCCTGCAATGGAAAAGCAGGGTCCTTACTACTGGACCTCCAGGAAATTCCCTAAAACTGTGTTTTTTAAATCTTTTGATATGCCTTGTAATTTTTCTCAATAGCTGGATATGATGTATGAGGTTAAAGAAACTGCAGTGAACCAGACTTTAGTAATGTGATGGGAAAGTGTGGGGAGAGTGGAAATGATCTATAGACATATGATTAGGTCTCAGTCTTTTAGTGAGACTATGTACTGGACTGTGAACTTTGCAATCACTTCTCGGAAGTCACACCCCACCCACTCCTTATGTATGACAGGATAGCTAGGGTAGACTGGAATTGGGTATTTCCCTTCCCCCAAGTCAGTTAGGCCCTTATAAAACCAAAGCAGGTGGGCTCTTGTTAAATAGTTCTTCCTGAGGGCAAACCTTATTAAGAAGAAAAGAATGATGTGCTTTATTTCATGATGGCTCCTTTTTCCCTTGCCCTGCTGGCAGCACAAGGAGATTTTTCTCTACTTACTGTGAGAACCTGGTGGAGCACCAGGAGATAAAACTCACAAGATTGTAGGGGCCCACTGATGATTGGGTCCCTCTGGAGTTTTTATCTCCCAGAATTGTCCACATTAACCTTCCAGCAATTCATCAGTTATAGTCCAGGTTTTCCTACCCTGGAGCACTGATTCCCATGGAGGGTTCTGCTCTGGTAAGTTGTGATTCTTTGCATTTGTTTGTCTGTCTCTCCAGTTTTGGAGCCAGCAGTTTGCTCTGTGGCCTTACTTCTCTTAGGGATCTAAGAAAAGTTGCTGATTTTTCAGCTTATTCAGCTTTTACTTTTTTTTTTTTTTTTTTCGGTACACAGGCCTCTCACTGCTGTGGCCTCTCCTGTTGCGGAGCACAGGCTCCGGATGCGCAGGCTCAGCGGCCATGGCTCACGGGCCCAGCTGCTCCGCGGCATGTGGGATCTTCCCGGACTGGGGCACAAACCCGTGTCCCCTGCATCGGCAGGCGGACTCTCAACCACTGCGCCACCAGGAAAGCCCTCAGCTTTTACTTGTTAGGATGGAGTGGCAACTTCTAAGCTTCTTACATGCCAGACCAGAACCGGAAGTCTCCGACAACAGATTTTTTGTCTATTAATTTTATTAAGCAGTGTATTAGGAGTAAGTAACTAGAAATATCTGGGTGATTCAGTGTCATTTGGCAT
>NW_006780914.1:1524215-1556754 GCF_000442215.2 Lipotes vexillifer | reverse complement strand
GCATTCCTGAGCCCCTTCAAATACCTAATTATCTGAGAGGGGTGAGATCACACCATGAATCATGCCTCTTTTATTGTTGTTACTGACCCCTCCCTTTATATTCTTCCAAAAGATCACATTACTATCTGGAGGCCTTTCCCATGACAATCAAGGACAATGGAAATATAGTGTAGGCTTCTCTTCTTACTGCTGTCTCCATCAAGAAATAGCACCAGAAACTCTGCGGAATTTAGTTTTCTCCACTTTGTTACTCATCTGATGTTTTATAGTTTAAGGGCAAGTCTTCATTGTATTACGGACTTAAAAGAAAAAAAATGCAGTGGTGGCACTGTATTGTAGGATTCCAGAAGCTTTTGGTAAAGTTGTAATTTAAGAAGAGGGTTCCTAAACCCGTTAGAGGCATGCAGGGTTTGCAAAAAATATGTTGAAGAATTCCTTTTTTTTCCATACCCATATGCTCATAATCTGTTTAGTGTGGTGCTTGATACTTAGGAATCCTCAAATGCTAGTGTATACCAAACAACATACTAGGTGCTAGAGAAGAACCTTGAACCAGTCCAACAAGACTATCTTGTTCATTCTTTTACACTGACCCAGAGGGCTATAGGGAGGGTGGGTATCCTGCAGACCATACTGGAGAATTCTGTAACACCGGTTTATTAAAGATACTTATTTTCCTATTTGTATAACTCTACAGTTCTGCTTAAGCCATGGACACAGATAGTCCCACAACATAATCTATTTTATAAGTCTTATTAACTTGCAGATGGAGGTATGATCTGAAAACACTTCCTCTCAGTCTTTGGTCCAAAAGCCTTAATGCTCCATGTCACATTATCAGACATTTTCCTCCGGATATAGCAATTCAGGGATTTTTCTTTCTCAAGGTCTTAACCTGGGATTCAATGCCAAGTTATACATATTGAAGGCTGACGACCAAGGGACCACCTGCAACAGCTTCAGGGCTGTCTTTATTCAAAGTTGGATTTGAATAGATTTGAACAGATGTTTCTGGTAACAACAGTATCTTCCTCTTTGGTAATGAAGGCAGAAACATTTATCTGAAAGTGTCACAGATCAAAATAATTTGGAGTTAATTTATACCTGAACACATAAGAAAAAAAATAAAAGCTGTTCTCTCTGAAGCAGAACTTGGGGGAGGGGGCTAGTTCACCATTACCACCACCAACAGCAACAGAATTCTTTCTTACTCCTATTGCTGCCTGTAATGCTCATTTGCTACTTTCCAAATATCTTTTATTATCCCTTAATATCTCAAACATTTGTTTTTTCGACTTTATTGGGAACAAGTGATGAATAAGATTTGCTTGGTATTCTCTCTAGGCATGCTGAGAAAACTATCACTAAGTGGCTGGAAATGTCAAAACCAAGTAAATAAGTGTGCTTCAATCACTTACATATTCAATAAATATAACACATGAATGGAAGCCCAGAGTTCAAACTTTTCCCACCCTTCATGAGGGTGTATACATTAAAGAGGTTTAACCAAACTTCATAGAGCAGTTTCTGGAATTAAAACAACTGGGCTGTCTGCCACACCCCACAGCTTGGAATGTAGGCAATCAGGATTTAGGATGTTTAAGACTCCAACCAAATTAAGTGGATGCAAACCATTGCATTAGATGGTGTAGAAGGTCTGCCCTCCTCCTACTTAAAATGCCTGGGAAACAGGAAATACAAGTTCAATTGAGATGGCCTTTCTCTGGTAGAAAAGTAATTGTCATGTGCCAGAGACAGTGAATGAATATTACTGATGTTTCTATGATCAAAGGACACTTGGCTTTGCTATTGTAACAGCCATTTGACTGCTCCCTTGCAAATCAACACAAGTTAATATGTTCATGATGACTGAATAATTACAGTGAAAAAAAACTTGCTTTCGATCCTTGCTAGTGGGGAAAAAAAAGGCCAAGACATGTCCGGGTGGAAGTAATTCAGAGTTGTCTCAGAAGCATGTACAAGTTAGCAACACGACAGTGAGTTTTACTCAATGTGGGCACTACGCTGGGCAGAAAAGATACCAAAAGTTTTAGTACCCACTTGCATTTTAAGGCTGTCTGGTGTCCTATCTGGGGATAATTTCCCACAATGTGTGATCTTGTTGGTAGACAATGTCTTATTTCCTGCTCTATAGATCAAAGAGAACAGGGTACACCCTGATTGTCAGTAGTGCTAATGATTTAATCCCTTCAGTTGGATTTTTCTTACATGACCTGGTCTCTGTATTTTGTGATTCAAACAGGATAGAAGCAATTTATTCAGATCATTAGTGCCCACATCTGAGCCAGATGAGTGAGATGCTAAGAGATGCCCTTTCAGAAGAGCCTTCTATCAATATAGTTAGCTCCTGATATCATATATTTAGATAGATATAGGTATTCTTAAATATACATATCCTTCAAAATATATATTCTTAAATATATATGTATCCTTAAATACATATGCATTCTTAAATATGTCTCTATCCTTAAATACCTATCAATCAATCAATCAGTCTATTTCCTTAAGCTAGCCACTAGATATTTCTGTTACCTATTGTAAAACAATGTCCTAATTGATGAAGAGTGTAGATCAACACATGCAAGATATCCCAGGGGAAATATGGAGAAATGGGATTGATAATCTTGTCTAGATGTATGCAGTTAAAAGTCCTATAATATTCTGGCATGGGAATTTAGTAATCCACGGCAAAAAGTTGTGAAACTGCTAATTCCATCATCCTCTGTGTTCACTTGAGAACAAGCTCTGGGAGACAGCATTGCTGCCACCAAAGTATGGTAGCAGGAATTCAAGGCTGCATGGTGGCAGGCATATTTTGATAGATGATTTGAAGAAAGGGAATTACAAATTCAAATATCTAAATTTGAGAACTAGAAGTAGGATATTTAGGTGTTTTTTTTGCCACCCTCCACTAAGCATCCCTTGCCCTCAGAAACAGATTCCCTCCGCTTGTCTGATTCCCGTCAGAATAAGATTATTCTCTTACCATGTCACCTTAGTGATTTCCTTGAAGAGGAAGTCCCTCATGTCTCTCCCTATCCCTACCTCATTCAAACCTGCTACTAGAGTTAAGTGTCAGTATAGCAAAGGAAATAAATTACAAATAAAACCTTGCAAGTTAGCTTGGGGTCATATACATGACAAGGAATCAAAGACTTGCCAATTTATATTGGAAAAAATCTGGAGGACGTATAAAAACAGATTTTAGGGGGCTCATATAAGACTGAAACATTTTTAGATCACTGGTACCAGTTGCTAAGATAAAATTCTCTCTTGCCATCCTGTGAACATGGGTTCTTACAAAACTTTGTTAAAACTTACTCAGGCATGTTTTGAAGAAACTAATATAGTTAATCATTGTCTCCAAGTGACTATATAAAGAAGCACATTTGAAAAATTACTAGTTTAATGGATTTTGTAATTTTGGACATTTTGTCAACTGTTCTCTTTTCAGTCCCTCCGTCTCCTCCCCTTAGCTGCCTACACTTGGTTTTATTTTCCATCACAACTAAAAGTGATATATTCAGTCTCACTAGGTCATGAGAAAAGATTAAGGAACAGCCTTATATGTACCTTTTAGAATTCTTCCATCCTCTTCTCTGAAACCCAAGTCTTTCCTTCCACCTGGCCACAGCAAGAAGAGAGAGTTGAGAATGAAAATATCAAAACCTGCCTTCATATACTCATTAAACACTTCTCTTCTAGACTTCTCCATTCTTAACTCACTTTTCCAATAAATTATTTTTGTTCCCTCCCACCACTAAAGGTTGCCCTTGCAATGGCCCTAACACTCATACTTTAGATAACCTGCCCTTGATAATAATTCTCTGGGAACCATTTTAGAGGACAGCAGCATTTCTTTCCATAGATTTTAATATATGGCAATTTAATTTTTTTCAAAATAGAAAAAAGTAATAGCATTAGTTGTTTTCATGAAAGAAAAAACATTGGCATGAAATCTATAGAGGGCCATAAGATACACAATTACAATTTTAAAATTTACTCAGGGTGGAAAAAATAAAATTTTAATTTAAAATAAAATTTTAATTTAATTTTACTAATTCTTTAAGAATTAGTATGGAAGCAACAGTAGGATAAGTCTGAGAAAGGAAACCTAGGAGAGGGTCAATAGAACATATTCTCCTGGACAATCTAAAAAAAATTATACATGATAAATGGGTTGAGGTACATGGCCTATTCATTTGTTTTAAAAAATACAAGACACAATATTAAAATATAATTCTAAGAATGCATATTAGATACATCTGATAAATTTATACAAAGTATTACAAATGACTATGGGAAATTTATTGCATGCACCTTCATTCTATAATGAAGATGTCCAGAGAAACAGAGATCAGAGATGTCCAGAGAAACAGAATGATATATATATATATATATATATATATATATGTATATAGAGGAAAAGATTTATTTTCAGGAATTGACTCATATGATTGTGGGAGCTAGCAAGTCCAAAATCCATAGGGTGGACTGAAAAGCTGGAAATTCAGCTAAGAGTTGATGTTGCAATCTTGAGTCTAAAGATTGGAAATTCAGGTAGAAGTTCTATATTGCTGTTCAGAGACAGAATTCCTTCTACTTTGGGAAACCTAAGTCTTTGCTTTTAAGGTCTTCAACTAATTGGATGAGGTTCACCCACGTTCTGGAGGATAAACTCAAAGTTTACTCAGTCGCTGAACCAAACAACTGGGTACCATGGTCTAGCCAAGTTGACACTTAAAATTAACCATCATAGAAGCTTTGGAGGGGAAGAACACTTGTATCTAATCTGGTTATAATTGCTTGCAGTAGTTTCTTTTAGGGCCATTGTTTGCAATTGATTTTACTAAATATTTGAAATGATTTTGAATATCTTAGATAAAGACTCCTGTTTAGTACATTGTACTAGAATGTTCAGCCATGGCAAATTTTACCACTGAACATACTTGGATACATTAGGCCTATTCTTTTCTGCAGGTCAGCATCTGGTGGCTCATGCTTTGCTTACTCATTTAACACAGCCGCCCACATATAAAACAGTGTAAAGAACAGAGTAGACAAGTGCTAATTAAAATTATACAAATAACAATTGTGTCTTCAAAAATGAAAGAATGAGAACATTTTGTTCTGACATATTGAGAATCAGAAAAATGAATTAAATAGGAAGACATACCAGGATATTTTAAGTAGAGTAGCAGATTATAAGCCTACATACTAACTGTCATGTGTTACAATTCACTTCAGTTGCTTAGCAGAGCCTCCTCTTAGTTATATCTGGAGATTATATGTTAAGAATTTCTGAAAGCATCATAAAGAAAACTCCACCAAAACTAATGGCAAAGGCTACCTGTACTGTACCTTCAGAAATTGGGTCTGCTTCTCTCCTATATGACTTGACAATTCGTGTGCCACTCAGAATTATTTTTGTTCTACATCTCGCAATCAATCTCTGCGTACAATGAAAAAAAGTCGTCTCAACAGATACCAAGTAAAGAAAATAGCAATAGAAAGCCAAATATACGAATAACCCATGTTTGGGTTCCAATAAAAAAGTTTTACTTTTGTTTGCTTTTGTTTTGATAATGAATAAAGATGCAATATTTTGCTCTGAATTCTTTAGTGTGATAACTAAAATTCCCTTTTGCATCACACATCATTTTATATTTTCTTAGTAGTTTCATGAATGTCTTTTCTCTTTGAGATTCTGTCTGTGTCCAGTAGAAGGATCACTCAGCTAAATGGAAAATGAAATAGACTTAGAAAACAAAATTTCTAAAATGCTAGGACACATATCTATTTCAGAGATTTAGCTGCTCTGAAGCTGAGCTGTAGTCTGCGGATGGGCAGTTTTACCTGAACTTGACTCCGGATGTAGCTGTTAGGGCCCCAAACTAAAGTATGAGCCTGGACTCTACCTTTGATGACTTTATGCCTGAGAGGCTGTCAAAAGTGCTGGTCAGGGTCTCAGAAGCTAACGTCTCCAGAGGAAAATCTGTCTCCAAATCTGGGGTCACCTTTATAGACTTTTATCTTCTCCTGGATATTGACCTGATAATTCTTCACTATCTTGTGAGCTTTCCAGTGCAATCTAGCTAATGGTTTTTATATTATGTCCAGCTTTTCTCCTTTAGTAGCAATGTTGGTTCAAAATTTGCAGCCCTACTTACCAGACGTAGTCCATCCTCTTTCTCAAGTCTTTAATACTCTTCCTTGTCTCTCTTAAATTCAGATGTGCACAATGGCCACCATATTGAAGTCCAAAGCCAAAGTGTACATAATCTAATTTATTTACTGTAATGTGGATAATGTTGGTTTTAACTTTATCTAATTTTGCTGGGCCCTAATTGTGCTTGTTTATTGATTGCCTTTGAGCCTCTGGCTGGGGCTTTCTTTCAATCTAAAAAGCCTCCCTACCTCAAGGTTGCCTATTCTTCTCTCTATATGAGAAAGTCCAGCTCAAAATCAACTCCATCCATGCCTTATTCTGCCTCTCCTCTCTCCTCGATCACCTCCTAATTTGAAATACTATTTTACTCATTCTCTGTGTGATACACGTAGTGTTTCTGCTCACGAAGGGTTAGCAAGTTTGCTGGACAAGATGATCTTGTTTGCCACCGTGGATTGCAAACTTTCCAGAGACAGGGTTTAAGCTCTTAGTATCTTCTTCTGAATTTATCTGAGTACTTCAGATACAATAGGGAGTCCAGCACTTGTTAGAGAGACACTTTGACTACCTCACTGCAAGTTAGAGATTTTCCATCTCTTTGGGTCTCATAGAAGCTTCTGAACATTACCTTAATTCAGTGTGTCTCACTGAGAGAATATCAACTGGTATGTGGTATTTTTTTCCAGGTTTTATTAGTTATGTGTTATTAGTTATTTTAATGCATATACAAAATAAAACTTGAAACCTACGATTTCACAGATACGGTGTGGTAATATGGACATCTTAAATAACAGGCATGTTAATGAGCAGATAAAGGGAACTTGCAAAATTCCTAAAAATGGTAGGTAAATGTGGTAGGCTGATTGCAAAAATAATTCCCATCTGCTCACAGTGTGACTTGGCAGCTCCTCCCAAGGTGTCCTTTTCCCCACCTTTGGACTCTGGGCTGGCCTTTCAACTTGTTTTGGCCAACAGAACGTGGCAGGGATGACAAGATGCTAGTTCCAAGCCTAGGCTTCAGAAGCCTTGTACATTGTTGCTCCCTTGCAACCTTGCTGAGCAATTAGAATAAGCAGAGGCTAGTCTGCTAGATGATGTGGGAACAAATGAAGCAGAGTTGGGTCTTCACAGCTGTGGACCTCCTAAGTCAACCAGCTCCCAGGCATCCCCTAGTCAGCTACAAATACATAAGTGAGCCAGCCAAGATCAGCTGCAACTGGCTCAAATCAACAAAATCATCCAGCTGACCCACAGACACAGGAGCAGGAAAAAAAAAAAAAATTATCATATGCTATTGAGGTTTTGTTAAGAGGTATTATTGTGACAATGGATAATGAATTCAGAGCATGACCAAAATTTGAGAAACACTGATTCATGTACTTTACAAATTATAGTCTTTGATCTTTTGATATGTATTTCATAATAGAGCATGATTCAGAATCATTTCCAGAACAGTCTGTGGGAGAACAACAGATTGAGGCATTCTTTCTTTCCATTGTAATTCAAATAAGTAAACCTCAGAGTCTATTTCTTCTGCTTTTTTTCCTTGAGGAATCCTCTTCCAAATACCTTTTCTTACCATTACTCTAGATTCTAAAGCAGTGGATAGGTAGGGAAGGAAAATGAATGAGGTGTAAAAGAGATCATCAAAGGGAGGGAAGCATTCTAGTCAAAATTGCCTTAATAAATATTTGCTAACCTCTTTAATTGCTTAAAAGTTTTAAATCCAACTATGATTGGTCAGTAGCCCAATACCTTCTGCTTTTAAAGATTTGAACTATTGTTTCTCTCTTTAACCAGATCAATTTTCTTGAAGGAGGTCCTATATCTATTTTTCAGAATGATGTGGAAAGGAAGGAGGATTGAGTTTGGAGCCAGATGGTTCTGGTTGGTGTCCTGGCTTCACTGTTTCCTCTGTGGCCTTAGGTGAGTTACTCTATCTATGAGTCTCAGTTTCTTCCTCTATAAATGAGAATGATATCATTTTTAAAAGAGAGTTAAGATATTATACATAAAGTATCTGGTACCAATACTTATACAAAAAATAGTAGTTACTTCCTCCCAGGCAGCTTGTTGCTTTTTGGAAACTGAATACCTGCAGGTACTCATATTCTTGACTGGTTGACACATTTCTCCAACCATCCTGCCATAGTCCATTTGGGTTGCTGTAACAAAATACCATAGAATGGGTGGCTTATAAACAACAGAAATTTATTTCTCACAGTTCTAGGGACTGGAAGTCTGAGATTAGGTTGTCAGCATGGTCAGGTTCTGCTGAAGTTCCTTTCTCTGATTGCAGACTGTTCTCTTGCTGTGTGCTCACATGGTGGAAAGAGGGCTGGAGAGCTCTCTGGGGTCTCCTTTGTAAGAGCACTCATCCCATTCATGAGGGCTCCACCCTCATAATCTACTTACCTCTCAATGCCCACCTCCTAACATCATTACATTGGGGGTTAGGATTTCAACATATGCACTTGGGGGACACAAATCATTCAGTCTATAATATACCCCAAAACACATGACATTAAACTGATCTGAACTCTCTTTTTCCAAAGTCACTTTTTTTTTTCTTGAATTTTATTTTATTTATTTATTTTATAGAGCAGGTTCTTATTAGTTAACTATTTTATACATATTAGTGTATATATGTCAATCCCAATCTCCCAATTCATCCCACCACCACCACCACTCCTGCTTTCCCCGTTGGTGTCCATACGTTTGTTTTCTATATCTGTGTCTCTATTTCTGTCTTGCAGACAGGTTCACCTGTACCATTTTTCTAGATTCCACATATATGCGTTAATATTCGATATTTGTTTTTCTCTTTCTGACTTCACTCTGTATGACAGTCTCTAGGTTCATCCACGTCTCTACAAATTACCCAATTTCATTCCTTTTTATGGCTGAGTAATATTCCATTGTATACATGTACCACATCTTTATACATTTGTCTGTCGATGGGCATTTAGGTTGCTTCCATGTCCTGGCTATTGTATATAGTGCTGCAGTGAACATTGTGGTACATGTCTCTTTTTGAGTTATGGTTTTCTCTGGGTATATGCCCAGTAGTGGTATTGCTGGGTCATATGGTAATTATATTTTTAGGTTTTAAAGGAACCTCCGTATTGTTCTCCATAGTGGCTGTATCAATTTACATTCCCACCAACAGTTCAAGAGGATTCCCTTTTCTCCACACCCTCTCTAGCATTTGTTGTTTGTAGATTTTCTGATGATGCCCATTCTAACTGGTGTGAGGTGATATCTCATTGTAGTTTTGGTTTGCATTTCTCTAATAATTAGTGACGTTGAGCAGCTTTTCATGTGCTTCTTGACCATCTGTATGTCTTCTTTGGAGAAATGTCTATGTAGGTCTTCTGCCCATTTTTTGATTGGGTCGTTTGTTTTTTTAATATTGAGCTGCATGAGCTGTTTATATATTTTGGAGATTAATCCTTTGTCTGTTGATTTGTTTGCAAATATTTTCTCCCATTCTGAGGGCTATCTTTTCATCTTGCTTATGGTTTCCTTTGCTGTGCAAAAGCTTTTAAGTTTCATTAGGTTCCATTTGTTTATTTTGTTTTTATTTCCTGGGAGGTGGGTGTAAAAAAATCCTACTGTGATTTACGGCAAAGAGCATTCTTCCTATGCTTTCCTCTAAGAATTTTATAGTGTCTGGTGTTACATTTAGGTCTTTAATCCATTTTGAGTTTATTTTTGTGTATGTTGTTAGGGAGTGTTCTAATTTCATTCTTTTACATGTAACTGTCCAGTTTTCCCAGCACCACTTATTGAAGAGACTGTCTTTTCTCCATTGTATATTCTTGCCTCCATTATTAAAAATAAGTTGACCATAGGTGCGTGGGTTTATCTCTGGGCTTTCTATCCTGTTCCATTGAACTATATTTCTGTTTTTGTGTCAGTACCATATTGCCTTGATTACTGCAGCTTTGTAGTTTAGTCTGAAGTCAGGGTGTCTGATTCCTCCAGCTCGGTTTTTTTCCCTCAAGATTGCTGTGGCTATTCGGGGTCTTTTGTGTCTCCACACAAATTTTAAGATTTTTTGTTCTAGTTCTGTAAAAAATTCCACTGGTAATTTTATAGGGATTGCATTGTATCTGTAGATTGCTTTGAGTATTATAGTCATTTTCACAATATTGATTCTTTCAATCCAAGAACACAGTATATCTCTCCATCAGTTTGTGTCATCTTTGATTTCTTTCATCAATGTCTTGGAGCTTTCTGAGTACAGGCCTTTTGTCTCCTTAGGTAAGTTTATTCCAAGGTATTTTATTATTTGGTTGCAATGGTGAATGTAATTGTTTCCTTAATTTCTCTTTCTGATCTTCTGTTGTTAGTGTATAGCAATGCAAGAGATTTCTATGCATTAATTTTGTATCCTGCAGCTTTACTAAATTCATTGATTAGCTCTAGTAATTTTCTGGTGGCATCTTTAGGATTCTCTATGTATAGTATCATGTCATCTGCAAACAGTGACAGCTTTACTTCTTCTTTTCTGATTTGGATTCCTTTTATTTCTTTTTCTTCTCTAATTGCCATGGCTAGGACTATGAAAACTATGTTGAATAATAGTGGTGAAAGTGGGCAACCTTGTCTTCTTCCTGATCCTAGACGAAATGCTTTCAATTTTTCACCGAGAATGATATTTGCTGTGGGTTTGTCATATATGGCCTTTATTATGTTGAAGTAGATCCCCTCAATGCCCACTTTCTGGAAAGTTTTTATCATAAATTGGTGTTGAATTTTGTCAAAACATTTTTCTGCATCTATTGAGATGATCATATGGTTTTTATTCTTCAGTTTGTTAATATGGTGTATCACATTGATTGATTTGCATATAGTGAAGAATCCTTGCATCCCTGGGATAAATCCCACTTGATCATGGTGATGATCCTTTTAATGTGATGTTGGATTCTGTTTGCTAGTGTTTTGTTGAGGATTTTTGCATCTATATTCATCAGTGATATTGGTCTGTAAATTTCTTTTTCTGTAGTATCTTTGTCTGGTTTAGGTATCAGGGTGATGGTGGCCTCATAGAATGAGTTTGGGAGTGCTCCTTCCTCTGCAAATTTTTGGAAGAGTTTGAGAAGGATGGGTGTTAGCTCTTTTCTAAATGTTTGATAGAATTCACCTGTGAAGCCGTCTGGTCCTGGACTTTTGTTTGTTGGAAGATTTTTTTTTTTTTTTTTTGCGGTGCGCGGGCCTCTCACTGTTGTGGCCTCTCCCATTGCGGAGCACAGGCTCTGGACGCGCAGGCTCAGCAGCCGTGGCTCACGGGCCCAGCACCTCCGTGGCATGTGGGATCTTCCCGGACCGGGGCACGAACCCGTGTCCCCTGCATTGGCAGGCGGACTCTCAACCACTGCACCACCAGGGAAGCCCTGTTGGGAGATTTTTAATCAGTTTCAGTTTCAGTACTTATGATTGGTCTGTTCATATTTTCTATTTCTTCCTGGTTCAGTCTTGGAAAGTTATACCTTTCCAAGAATTTGTCCATTTCTTCCAGGTTGTCCATTTTATTGACATAGAGTTACTTGTAGTAGTCTCTTATGATGCTTTGAATTTCTGTGGGGTCTGTTGTAACTTCCCCTTTTTCATTTCTAATTTTATTGATTTGAATCCTCTCCCTCTTTTTCTTGATGAATCTGGCTAAAGGTTTATCAGTTTTGTTTATTTCTCAAAGAACCAGCTTTTAGTTTTATTGATCTTTGTTATTGTTTTCTTTGTTTCTATTTCATTTATTTCTGCTCTGATCTTTATGATTCCTTTCCTTCTATTAACTTTGGGTTTTGTTTGTTCTTCTTTCTCTATTTCCTTTAGGTGTAATGTTAGATTGTTTATTTGAAATTTTTCTTGTTTCTTGAGGTAGGATTTTATTGTTATAAACTTCCCTCTTAAAACTGCTTTTGATGCATCCCATAGGCTTTAGATCATTGTGTTTCCATTGTCATTTGTCTCTAGTTATTTTCTGATTTCCTCTTTGATTTCTTCAGTGATCTCTTGGTTATTTAGTAATGTATTGTTTAGCCTCTATGTGTTTGTGTTTTTTACATTTTTTTCCCTGTAATTGATTTGTAATCTCATAGCACTGTGTTTGGAAAAAAAGCTTGATATGATTTCAGTTTTCTTAAATTTACCAAGGCTTGATTTGTGACCCAAGATGTGATGTATCCTGGAGAATGTTCCATGTGCACATGAGAAGAAAGTGTAATCTGCTATTTTTAGATGGATTGTCCTATAAATATCAATTAAATCCATCTTGTTTAATGTGTCATTTAAAGCTTTTGTTTCCTTATTAATTTTCTATCTGGATGATCTTTCCATTGGTGTAACTGAGGTGTTAAAGTCCCTCACTATTATTGTGTTACTGTCAATTTCCTCTTTTATAGCTGTTAGTATTTGCCTTATGTATTTAGGTGCTCCTATGTCAGGTGCATATATATTTATAATTGTTATATCTTCTTCTTGGATTGATCCCATGACCATTATGTAGTGTCCTTCCTTGTCTCTTGTAACATTCTTTATTTTAAAGTCTATTTTATCTGATATGAGTATTGCTACTCCAGCTTTCCTTTGATTTCCATTTGTATGGAATATCTTTTTCCATCCCCTCACTTTCAGTCTGTGTGTATCCCTAGGTCTGAAGTGGATGTCTTGTATGTAGACAGCATATAGATGGGTCTTGTTTTTGTATCCATTCAGCAAGCCTGTGTCTTTTGGTTGGAGCATTTAATCCATTCACATTTAAGGTAATTATCACTATGTGTGTTCCTATTACTATTTTCTTAATTGTTTTGAGTTTGTTTTTGTAGGTCCTTTTCTTCTCTTGGGTTTCCCATTTAGAGAAGTTCCTTTAGCATTTGTTGTAGACCTGGTTTGTTGGTGCTGAATACCCTTAGCTTTTGCTTGTCTGTAAAGCTTTTGATTTCTCTGTTGAATCTGAATGAGATCCTTGCTGGGTAGAGTCATCTTGGTTGTCGGTTCTTTGCTTTCATCATTTTAAATATATCGTGCCACTCCCTTCTGGCTTTTAGAGTTTCTGCTGTGAAATCAGCTGTTAACCTTATGAGAGTTCCCTTGTATGTTATTTGTCATGTTCCCCTTGTTGCTTTTAATAGTTTTTCTTTGTCTTTAATTTTTGTCAGTTTGATTACTATGTGTTTTGATGTGTTTCTCCTTGGGTTTATCCTGTCTGGGACTCTCTGTGCTTCCTGGACCTGGGTAGCTATTTCCTTTCCCGTGTTAGGGAATTTTTCAACTATAATTTCTTCAAATATTTTCTTGGGTCCTTTCTCTCTCTCTTCTCCTTTTGGGACCCCTATAATGTGAATTTTGGTGCATTTAATGTTGTTCCAGAGGTCTCTTAGGCTGTCTTCATTTCTTTTCATTTTATTTCCTTTTTCTGTTCCTCAGCCATGATTTCCACCATTCTGTCTTCCAGGTCACCTATCTGTTCTTCTGCCTTAGTTATTCTGTTATTGATTCCTTCTAGTGTATTTTTTAGTTATTTTATTATTCATCTCTGTTTGTTTGTTCTTTAATTCTTCCAAATCTTTGTTAAACATTTCTCATATCTTCTCAATCTTTTCCTCCATTCTTCTTCTGAAGTCCTGGATCATCTTCACTATCATTATTCTCAATTCTTTTTCTGGAAGGTTGCCTATCTCCACTTCATTTACTTGTTTTCCTGGGGTTTTACCTTGTTCCTTCATCTGGTACATAGTCCTCTGCCTTTTCATTTTGTCTGTCTTTCTGTGAATGTGGTTTTTGTTCCACAGGCTGCAGGATTGTAAATCTTCTTGCTTCTGCTGTCTTCTCTCTGGTGGATGAGGTTATCTAAGAGGCTTGTGCAAACTTCTTGATGGGATGAACTGGTAGTGAGTAAAGCTGGGTGTTGTTCTGGTGGGCAGAGCTCAGTAAAATTTTAATCTGCTGTATCCTGATGGGTGGGGCTGAGTTCCCTCCCTGTTGCTTGTTTGGCCTGAAGTGACCCAGTACTGGAGGCTACAGGCTCTTTGGTGGGGCTAGTGGCACACTCCAGGAGGGCTCATGCCAAGGAGTATTTTCCAGAGCTTCTGCTGCCAGTGTCCTTGTCCTCACGGTGAGCCACAGCCATCCCCTGCCTCTGCAGGAGACCTTCCAACACTAGCAGGTAACTCTGGTTCAGTCTCATATGGAGTCAATGCTCCTTCCCTCTGGGTCCTGATGCACACATCACTTTGTATGTGCCCTCCAAGAGTGGAGTCTCTGTTTCCCCCAGTCCTGTCAAAGTCCTGCAGTCAAATCCTGCTAGCCTTCAAAGTCTGATTCTCTGGGAATTCCTCCTCCCATTTGTGGACCCCAGGTTTGGAAGCCTGATGTGGGGCTCAGAACCTTCACTCCAGTGTGTGGACCTCTGTGGTATAGTTGTTCTCTAGTTTGTGAGTCATCCACCCAGATGTTATGGGATTTGATTTTATTATGATTGCACCCCTCCTACCATTTCATTGCAGCTTCTCCTTTGTCTTTGTATGTGGGGTCCAAAGTCACTTCTATGAAAATGGGGACAGAGATTTGACTTTGACTACAGCTACATCAATTTACACTTGTTGAACCAGGTTCAACTGCTCTGTAGTATTTATTTTATTGAATTTTTCCATTTTTTAAATATTTCCATCAGTGTTGAAGCTAGGTTAAACATAGTAACCTTCCCAAGATGGTTATCCTTTTCCTCTTAATTTTTAAAATAATTGTTTCTGTTTATCTTTTTTTTTTTAATTGCAAATATGTCTTTCCAGAACCATCCTGTGTTCCTATTAACCAAAGTTTTCTTAGATGTATGTTGCATTTTGAGACTGCAAATTTGAATATCAATATAAACTAGAACCTCAATACTGGAAGAGATCTTGAAAAGAAAATTAGTACATTCTTCTCTGGTTAGAATTATTTAGAACCACATCCTTCAAAGATTTGGACCGCCTAAGTTCATATTCCTTGTATTCGTCAGCATTCTCCAGAGAAACAATACCAGTATAAATGAATGTATTATGTGGAATTGGCTCACATGATTATGGAAGCTGATGAGTCCAAAATCTTCAGAGGTAATGTCCAGTTCAAAGACCATCAGGCAGGAAGAGTCGATGGGCCAATTTGAAGGCTTGTAGGCAGGAGAATTCTCTCTTACTGGGGGAAGCGTCAGCATTTTGTTTTGTTCAGGCTTTCAATTGACTGTATGAGGCCCACCTACTTTATGAAGAGCAATCTACTTTACTCAGTCTGCCAATTTAAATGTTAATCTCATCTAAATCACCTCTACCAAAACACCTAGAATAATGTTTGACAAAATATTGGGGGCCCTGTGGCCCATCAAGTTGACATACAAAATTACTCCTCACATTTCTCATTCTTCAAATGAATATTTGAGACCTGGTGAAGTATAGAGTTCTTCTAAAGATACAAGTAACCACATGTAAAATTGGAACCAGTGATGTGCTGATAAATGTTTACAAATCAGATCTCCAAAAGAGAAAAAAGATAGGAAAAAAAGGTTTGGGTGTAGCACTTACTAATTTCCATGGTGGAAATGAGAATAATGATGGGAAGGAAAAAAGAATAAAAAGCAAGAGGGGTTTTGCAAAAATGAAATGTGCCCTGAACTGAGCAATGTAATCAAAGCAACGTCCTGCACCTAAGGAACAAAAAGAAGAAAAAGGCTATGTCTGAAGTCATTTACTCAGCCTGCATTAAGTGATAAACTACATCACTTCAATGTTTAAGGGGTCTGATATTAAGACCTCAAATCAGAGATAGGAATCCAGTTGGGTAATTCTTACTGTTAGAAGAATTGGGGTCAGTTCAACTTACAGAATACATCAAAGTTTTCTCATTAAACAATTTTTTTTTTTTTTAATAAGAAACAACTTTAGTCTCTGTAAGTGTGACTTAACGTATCACTCACCCCAGATTCAATCAGATAGAATCCAAGTTGGTTCATGGGCCCTGGAAATTGGGCCTAAGCAGCTTCTTTAAGGTAGGCAAGCCAGCTCTCATGGCCTCTGAATTTACTGTTAGAGAAATAGGCACAAAACAGTTTACTTTTAATTATAAATTTTAAGACATTAGAACTAAAAACTGGGAAAAGTATTCCAGTTTTAAACATTCTACTTTAAAGTGCCTTTGCTCAAATTCTAAGTCATTAGATTTCATACTGAAAGTGAGAAAGAATGTTATAGATTTGAGAACCAGTTCTATTGATGCTTGAAATTTAAATGATTAAATAGTCCACACGTGCAAATTTTCATATACAAAATTTATAGTAATCCACATCAAATAAAGAATCACAGAATTTTCTTGAACTATTCTTGTCCCTAGAAGTTCTCCCCACATACAAATGTTGCAATCTGGAAATGATTCTGGAAAAGTTTTTTGAGTTAAAAGAGCTAGAAGTCTGATTTAAAAAAAAAAAAAGATAAACAACTTCTTATGTAACTGTTATAGAATCAATTGTTCTGTGTTTGTATTCCAAGAAGCATCCTGTGATTTGAACATTTCTTCTCCCAAAACAGAGTATTATCTCCTTGCCCATATGTGCTTAGAGATGCTAGTGAATTAGTAGATCTGTGGCTCTACCAACATCACTATCAGCAAATTCTTGTGAGATCTGTGAATTCGTGGGCCCACCTAAGACCTACTGAATCAGAAACCAAGGGGTGGGACCCAGCAGTGACTTAAGCCTTTCAGGTGATTTATATGCATGCTAAAGTTTGAGAATCACTGCACTAGATGATACTTTTCCTTTGTGAGACCAATGCCCTAGAGCAACCAGTTTCTCATTCCCCTCTCAAAAGGCAATACTGAGAGCAAAACTTCATTTGTGAGGGAAGAAGAGTTCTGTTTTAGTGAGGAATTAGGTTATATACCTTCAACTAATCCCTTACCACTTGCTCTTTCTCTCTTCCAACCAAACAAGTCATTCTTAGCACCCCAGACTGGAAGGATGATGAACTACTGTGATGTCATTTCTCCCGAAGGGCTTACAGGATTCAGCATATAATTGTACTCACAGTTATGATTTATTGCAGTGAAAGGATGCAAAGCACAATCAACAAAGAGAAAAGGCATCTGGAGCAAAGTATGGAGGAAACCAGGTACAAATTTCCAAAGTCCTCTCCCAGGGGAGCCACACAGGATGCACTTAATTCTGGCAGCAGCTAGTTGCAATAATACAAGTGAAGTGTTGTCAACCAGGGAAGCTCATTAGAGACCCATTGCTCAGGGTTTTTATTGGGGGCTGATCATGTAGGCACCCTCTGTCTAGCATCTACCAAAATTCCAGACTCCCAGAAAGAAATCAGGTGCTCATAATAAACCATTGTTTATATAAGCAGTTAGGCATAATGGGCTACTCTTATCAGTTTGGGGAATGGTGAGAACACTTCCAAAATTCAAGTTTCAGATGCCAGCTAAGGGCCGACTGTGTAAGCACACAATTCAAAGGGTAACAGTCAGCCCTGTTATGTCAACTATTTCCTACACCTCCTTTCTGTTTCCTTTATCTGTAAAATGGTAATGAGGACCTATGTTATATGGTTGTTATAAAGATTAAATGAGATTATCTATGTAAAACATGTAGAACTCTGACTCAGAATAATCCCTTAATAAATGTTAGCTAAAGTTGATATAATTTGTGTTGAAGAAGACACCCAGCCAGCAGAACCAGATGTTAGCAGTTGAGAATAGATCATAGTTAATCCTTTTCTCTTCCCGGTGTTCACTACATTGTCCAGCACACAGAAGGTGCTCTTTAAGTATTTGATGACGATGGTAGTGATTTCTACCCTCTGTCATCTGAAAGAAATGCACAACCTAAAAGTTGATAGTTATGTTTTATTCAGCAGACAAAACTGAGGACCTAAGCCTGGGACACAGCATCTCAGATAGCTCTGAGAGACTGCTCTGAAGAGACAAGGGAGCGGAGCCAGGATATATAGGAGTTTTTGCAACAAAGACCAGGTAGTCAGAACATCAAAAGATTACTGTTAAAGAAAACCAGACATCTCAAGTTAAGGAATTTAGTGCTTTTCTATGTATGGGAAGATGCAAGAGTCTAGGCTCACTAAAATCATTCCTTTGATATGCACCTCAGCTCTCTGGGGCCAGTAACCTATGCTTTCTCATCCTGAGTCTCCTCAGGGTGCATCGTTGGGGATGACTGCAGAGGCTGCTGGCTTGATGGCAGGCATCCTGTTTCCATCCTGACTTTCCTCAGGGCTCACGGTCAGGGTGGCTGTAATGTGATGGCTTGATGGCTGCAACATCCTTTGTTTACTGATATGGCATACAACATTTTTTTCATTGACACCTCCAAACTAATCCCTGTTTTACCTTTCAAGTCCCACCATGTGGACTTTCTTATAATATTTAGTCTTGAGTTAGTCTCTGGAATGCTCCACTATGTAGAACACTTACTATGCATGGTCACCAACAATGGACTTCTCTCCAAAGTTATACACAAGGATATATATATATGTATTTGTCTTGAATCTTTTACCTCTTGCTATATTTGACACCTAAAGCCTTTCTGAGCTCAGATTCCAGGACAGGATATTGCCTTTCTCTCAGCTGAAACTTTCTAAAGTCTAAAACTGAGATAATCATCATCATTTCTAAAAGATCCCCTTTTGTTTCTGTTATTCATACCATCATTTACAAGTGTTCAGATTTGCAATTTGGGGGTTGTTTTGAATTCTTGTCTATGTAAAGTCACCAAGTCTGGCTTACTGCTTATTGTATAGAGCTCTCCTAACTTTTGGTTGTTACTGACTGTCATTTGGAAAACTTTTTCAGGGCAAAACCCTTCAACTGGTTGTGCTGTTGTATAGCATTCTTAAATTTTAGCACCTCTTGCATACACCATCTTGAATGGGGTGTGTGATCATCACAAGATCCCTTAGTCATTACAGGCATACCTTGTTTTACTGCACTTTGCTTTATTGCACTTCACAGATCATTGCATTTTTACAGATTGAAGGTTTGTGGCAACCCTGTGTCGAGCAAGCCTATTGGTACCATTTTTTTTTTTTTTGCGGTACTTGGGTCTCTCACTGTTGTGGCCTCTCCCCTTGCGGAGTACAGGCTCCGGACGCGCAGGCTCAGCAGCCATGGCTCACGGGCCCAGCCGCTCTGAGGCATGTGGGATCTTCCCACACTGGGGCACGAACCCGTGTCCCCTGCATCGGCAGGCAGACTCTCAACCACTGCGCCACCAGGGAAGCCCGGTACCATTTTTTGAACCGCATTTTCTCGCTTTGTGTCTCTGTGTCACATTTTGTTAATTTTAGCAATAATTCAAACTTTTTCATCATTATGATATTCGTTGTGGTGATCTGTGATCATTGATCTTTGCTGTTACTATTGTAATTGCTTTGGGGCTCCATGAACCGCGCCCATGTGAGAGGGCGAACTTCATCGATTGTCAAAATGACAACAAAGGATTTAGAATATTACATAAACTTAGTTGACAAAGCAAAGGCTGCATTTGAGAGGATTGACCCCAACTTTGAAAGAAGTTCTACTGTGGGTAAAATGCTATCAAACAGCGTTGCATGCTACAGAGAAATCATTCCTAAAAGGAAGAGCCAATCAGTGAGGCAAACATCATTATTGTCTTATTTTAAGAAATCGCCACAGGCCACCCCAGCCTTCAGCAACTACCACCATGATCAGTCAGCGGCATGAACACTGAGGCAAGACCCTTGACCAGCCAAAAGACTGTGACTTGCAGAAGACTCAGATGATGCTTAGCATTATTTAATAATAAAGTATTTTTAAATTAAGGTCTGTACATTGTTTTTTTAGATGTAATGCTATGGCACACTTAATAGACTACAATATAGTGTAAACAACTTTTATATGCACTTATAGCCCAAAAATGTGTTACTCACTTTCTTGCCATATTTGCCTTACTGTGGTGATCTGGAACCAAACCTGCAATCTCTCTGAGGTCTGACTGCACTAAAAATATCTACTGAGGGTCAAAACTATATATTAAGTAAATTTTAACTCTTTGTCCTATACTTAATATCCACATTATTTTTTTCTAAAAATTCCCTACATTCAGCCAAGAAGAGCCTCTTATGCCATCTGTGAGCAAGATATTCTCTCAACCAGTTTAGTCCAATGGTTTCTTCTGGGCCCAACTCCAGTCCCTTTAAGTCTTCTCCAACACCAAGTTTTCAAAGAAGGCTAGTGTCTTCATAGTGTATTTTTCTTAGGAGAGCAGGCTAGCAATTTCAGAGGAAGGACATACAAAGTAAAAGCCAAATCACAAGTTAGGATTTTAGATCCTAGTTATAAGTCATGGATCAGGGAGGAGTAACCTCTGAAGTGCTTTGTTTAACCAGTTACCAGGGCTCAAGGCAGAGGCTGGCTAGGAGAGCTCAGTGTGGATGATGAGTGGCCGCATCTGACTGAGGGTGTGGCTTCAAAGACCAGCACATGGCCTGATGAAGGGGCTACAAAAAGCATGCTGTTCTGCTTCTTCATTTGACCTTCTCTCAACAGCCAATTAAAGCGTGTACTACACTAACATAGTGAGTAGGAAGAGGACTGACAGAGGTTCTTGAAAGACCAACTCACTCAATTTTAAATGCAAGGAAAATGAAACACAGAGAGGTCAAGTGATGGCAGCCCTCCCACTGGCCAAACTGACTATTTTGTGAGAATTTTAAGATAAGATAGGATAAGACCTATCTTATTCAAGATACTTTACTTCCCCTAGCCAGACATTTTCACCGCAACTATAGAAATGTTTGACAACAGTGCACAGCACAGCACGACCAGCATGGAGTCTGCAACAGCCCTGATCTGCAGAGCTGGGGTGAGAACATAGGCTTTTTTAGATTCAGACCACTGCACGTGCACCATGATGTCTCCCCATTGTGCTATTGCTGCCTTGGGATGTTTTTAATTGACCATTTCTGCAAAGTTTTGTAAAAAGCCCTCCAATTGAGTGTAAGTTACTAGTGAAAGGGAATCATTTCTTCCATTTTCTTTGGCTTCCCCATAGTGGCATTATGCTGTCAGCCCTCAGTAAATGTGTCTTGTGTAAATACTGCCTACAGTGTTATTAGGCCTCAGAGGCTGTTCCTCAACCATTTGGCAACATTGCCCTCCAGGGCTGTTCCCTTCCTGCATGGTTCTTATTCTTATTAACAGTAGCAGCATTAATGAATGGGTATGTAGTTAACAGAGGAAACACTCTCAAGGTTAAGCAGATGGTTTGCTTTTGCTTCTCATTTTTTGTCCCTCGTAAGCTGACCATCCTCAGAGTCCATCTCTGTCCAAATTAGCTGAGTACTGCAGATTCTTTCCACAACGTGTCTGTAAGGCCAAGTGGCCCGAGGCTTGGGAATGCAATCAGACACACAGGTTGCATCCACGCACCCAGTTCCAGGAACTGACCTGGGGACTTTCCACCCGGCCCAGCCTTCCTGCCTTTCGAGGGGCGGGACTAACGGTCCCAAGACTGATGCAACCGGCACCAGATATTGCCACGATACCCTAAGAGACCACCAAATAAGGACTACCCTGCGCCCTCCCGGATTCACCACATCCCTTTCCCTTCTTCCCCTATAAATTCTGCCCAAACCCTCGCCCGGGCACGACTTCTCTGGCCCCTTTCTCTCGGACCAGTGAGCCTCGCCCGGGAGCGGCCCCAAATACAGCTTGTTTAAGCTCTCCTCTGTCTTTGGTGCCGCTCCTTACAGTGTCTTTCTCATTGGCTCCTTGAATCCCTTTTTCACTACCATCACATTTGAAGCCCAATCTTTTTTTCCCCTTAGAAAAGTTCATTCACTGTTGCACTAATAATTCAAAGTAGATTAGACAGGGAATCGGAAGACCCAGTCTAAACTTGATAGTGATACTGCTCATGATGTGATTTTCAGCAAGTCATTTACTTACAGTTTCTTTACTATTCAAATGACCTGAATTAAATAATTCTAGGGTCACCCCCAGACCTTTCCGCCTACTGATCTCTGCCTGAAACACATTACTCCATCTTTCTGTCTCTCTCTCTCTCCGTCTCTCTCTTTTCTTTCTTTTTTAGTTTATACACTCCCCTGTTTTCTCATTCCTGTATTTTATCTTGTTTATTTTTAAATTTTATTTGAGGTATAGTTGATTTACAATATTGTGTTAATTTCTGCTGTACAGCACAGTGATTCAGTTATACATATATATTCTTTTCCATTATGGCTTATCACAGAGTATTAAATATGGTTCCCTGTGCTATACAGTAAGACCCTGTTGTTATCCATTCTGTATACACTAGTTTGCATCTGCTTACCTCAAACTCCCAATCCTTCCCTCCCCCACTCCACCTACCCTTGGCAACCACAAGTCTGTTCTTTATGTCTATCTGTTTCTGTTTCATAGATATGTTCATTTATGTCATATTTTAGATTCCACATGTAAGTGATATCATATGGTATTTGTCTTTCTTTTTCTGACTCACCTCGCTTAGTATAACTCTTGACTGCTTACCCCCAATCACAACTTAGCCTAGTTTCCTGCTCTAGACAACCTACTGCAACCTCTCAGATTGTGAGTGGGTGTCATGTTACACCTCATACTTACCTCAATTATACTGCTCCATTCATTCATCCAGCAACAATTGGGTCTTTACCATGTGTGAAGCACTTGCTGGCTTCTTGAGATAATTCCTGTGAACAAGAAGACTGGATTCCATGCCTGTTCCTCACATTGTGAATGTTGCTTTGTATATTTGTGTTTTTGTTTTCTGAAGTGAACAGTAATTACTTTGAAGGCAAGACTATACCGTATTTACTATATGTGTAGCACCTCACCAAATCTTAATAAATATTTTCTAAATGAGTAATCTAAGCTTCTTCCAATTCATGATTTGAAACAGTTTTGAATCCAAGAGCTCTGGATTTTGCCTTTCATTATGGACAGATGTCTTTGGCACCAGTGGTTTAGATAAACCAATAAATAAAGAAAAAAAAAGTTTGAACAAACAGAAACAAACCAACAAATAATGAAAAATGAAGTATTCACATTAACCTACATGCAATAAAAAAAATTCAAGAGGCTGTGTTTAATAGTAGCATCCATGCCCTAAGAACCAAAAACCAGTTGGTTTTGCTCTTTGTACACATCAATCACCAAGCCCAGCACTGCATTTACATGGGCAATTTCAACATGGTTTTGAAACATATGTGCTAATAAAAATTGTGTTGAACTAAAACATTTAAAAAATTTAAAGTGAAATTCCCAATTGCACAAATGTCTTCATTTTCTTTTATTTGTGTTTTAAAATTGTTTAAAGACCTCTAGCACTAACATTTACATCATGACACAGACAAGGTTAGTTTATTCACTTTGAGATGCCTCAGGTCCAAGGTAAATAATAAAATTGAACTTTACTACTCAAATATTTCCTTTCAACTCAGCATTTTATTTTATATTTAAATAATTGCACTAATGATCATTTGCAGTCATGAAGCATTTGCTATGTGTTTCCCTTAATGGCCACTGGATGGCAGTGCTATATCATACTATCAGCAGCATTTTGTTCGGTTTGGTTTGTTATTCTTTCTGTTTTTGTCTTTCCTAAGCGTAGAGCAAGCAGTTTTTTGAAGAGCAAAAAGTTAAAGGGACTTTTTAGAATAAAGATCAACAACCAAAATTTAAAAAAATATATAACTGAATATAATTAAATCCCATCTACTTGCAATTAAAAAATTACCATTTATTTCCTTTCTCAGTTCTAGATTTCTTCATAGTGGTCAAGAATACAAGCTTTATAATTAAACAGATATGAGATTTTTTTTTTCTTTAGAAACAACCAAGAATTTTTATTTTAGGTAAGTTTCTAAGTCTCCTTAAACCTTTGTTTTCAAGTGTAAACATTTTTTACAGCACCTATCCTTATCATGTATTAAGTGAGAGGATGCTTGCCAAGGGTTTAGGCTATATTGTTCTCAATATATGCTAGCTATAATGATGGAATAAAATAATTTTTTATTATTATTGGTAATAAATCAATTACACTTTAATATGAATATATAAATAATATTTTATTATTAGGTTCAGAATCTTGGCAGGTTGGAAAGAATTGAAATAAAAAGTCTTCACTTTGACCTTAAGGAGGAAGAGAGAAAGAAAAGTAAGAAGACCAAAAAGAAAAAAGGGATAATCCAATAGGTTTTTGCAATTCTCTTGAAAAATACAGAATACACACACACACACACACACACACACACACACACACACACACACACAAATGCTCTTGCTGTGACATACTGTGAAAAAAAAAACATATCATTTTTAGAGTCCTCAAGACCAGAATTGGAATACTGATTCTTCTGTTTCCTAGCTATAAGACTATGCATTCATTACTTTACCTCACTTAGTCTCAGTTCTGTTATTTGTAAATCAGAACTCATAATACTTTTAGGGCTAATATGAGATAAAACAAGCTAATACAGGTAAAGTGCTTGACAGATAAGACATATTCAAGTTTGTTATTTCTCTTCTTGGCAGACTTTTATAAAAACCTACAAAGAAACTGCATATTAAATTTTGATCTTATTGTTTTCCTGGGGCTTTAGCTCTGTCAGAAGTCTGTAGAACATACAGATCCAGAAATCCCTTATATGTTTCTTCATGTAAATGTTAAAGTTACTGGTTTCTGTAATTTAAAACTTTTATTCAAACCCATAAATTATCTTTGATCTTCAACAGTTTTCTTTAAACTTCCATTCTCTGGGTAAGATGTTAATGAGTATTGGGATGATGAGGCAAGGCAGTATTAGGAATCAGAAAAGACATAGAGGATTAATTCACTAAATGGAAACGCAGTCACTGCATGATCTATGTTGAAAAAGATTATAAGACATGAACTCTTTCAAAGTGATGTCTGAGGATTTGTTCCTGGTGGTTAAGAGAATTAAATTATGGACTAAAGAAAGTAGAAAAACAAACAAATTGTGTCAAGACTAGTTGATCAGTGTTGTCTAACAGGTGATATGAGCCATGGTAAAGAATACTAATAGTGGCAATATGAAAAATGTTCTGTGTGCCTACCCTTAATACATAAATAAAATTTCCAGGGATTCAAGTCTGTGTGTTCACTGAGAGGAAAACAGTGTAGAATACTATTTCCATTTACAGAAGATCTATGCCCAAGAAAAGATAAATCCTGGGATATTTATTTTCAACAACAGCATCCGCTACCTACTCATTGACCATATTTCTCTTCGTTTTCAAAGAGAGCCATATATTTCAAAATGTTGGAAAAATTTATCCATCATATTGTCAAACCAATTCTCTTATCAACGAAGAGACTGAGGTCTTGAGAGAGGTCATCACTTGTTCCTGGCTGCGCAGGTTCTTGGTAGCACAACTCGCCTAATTCCTAATCCAACATTTCTCCCATTTTGGCATTCTGCTTCAAGCAAAATTAGATTCCCAGTTCATTTATTTATTTACCTTTAACTAATCGAGATGCCTCCCTTTGTATAGCAGACCCTTTGGTTGCTGATGGTAAAAACAAGCAGAACATCAAGTGAAAGCCCACTTTATGAATCCCAACTCAAAGGACACCTTCCCTGGACAGTGCTAGAGTCCTGGAGGGATTCCTGGTCCTTTTATTTATTATGTATTCAGGAGACAAGGGTGTCAACAACCTAAAATACCTTAAAAAGGCTATTTTAGCAGCTGCTGATCTTGCAAACCAAACTGAGGGAATAATGGAGTAACAGCCTGATCTAGGGGATAAATTGTGTGGGAAGCCAAACACTTAACTGAACTGGTTGTCCTTTCAATCTCGCCTTTCATTCCCAGGGGTGGAAAGGTGTTTGGATGGCTCCATTATGTTGCTCACTCCTGCTGGCCAAAGAGGCCAGGGCTTCTCATTAATTTAATGGGACGCTGCTAAGCCCGTACCATTCGCACCATGAAATGCACCATGGGCAGCGCTGTCATCCCGATTTATTACTGTCTGATCGTTAAGGTGCTGCTCGACTTGGAACGTCTCAAAGAATCCACTCTCTTTCAGTAGGCTTTGGATATTGGTATTTCAATATAGGAACAGCACATTTGAAATGCCAAGTAATAAACAAAAACACATTAATGAGTTTTTAAAATCATTGCATTCTTTTTTAAAAAAAATTATTTATTTATTTATTTTTATACAGCACGTTCTTATTAGTTACCTATTTTATACATATTAGTGTATATATGTCAATCCCAATTTCCCAATTTCATCCCATCACCACCCGCCACTTTCCCCCTTTGGTGTCCATGAGTTTGCTCTCTACATCTGAGTTTCTATTTCATTCTTTAAAAAAAAGGGATTTGTGGGAGGACATAATCCAAATGACATTAGAGTGTGGTTGAGAGACTGTGCTGTCTTTTTTTAAGGTTGTGGGCAACATCCCTACTTTGCAGTTTACTGATTAAATGCTAAGTTAAAAGAAACATAAAATATACCTAGTCTCTTAGAAATTCCATTATAAATCAGACAAAAATATCCTGTGGAACTGGATGGTTAACCTTCTTATATAAAGATGAGGAATGTGAGGCTTAGAGGAGTTGACTAATTGGGCACAGTTTACACGGCCATTTAGAGTCAGGGGTGGAGGGAACTCAGATCCTGTAATTCCTCAGCTGGCACCAAACTTTTCACTAGAACAAGTGGCTCTTGGTTGGACCTATTTTGAGGTTGGTTCATCTGGGAGATTGAAGGAATAAGAAAAATTGCTTTCAGATTGTACAATTTTGGGGGGGATGGGGCGGGTAGGTGGAGAAAACCTAGTCTGATCCTGTTTTATAAAGAGGATGCCATTTAAAACTGCCATGGGTTGGATACAATGGAAAGGTCTGGGACAATGGAAAGATCATGAACTCTGATGGGGCTTCTAATAGGCAACCTCAGATTTGTTTGGTGGAGGTGAGGGGGGTAAGTGAGTTCGGCGCGTGGTTACCGGGTTGCTTAATATTTAGTTTCCTCAAGTATAAATAGAAACAAAAACATAGGCCTCAGAATGGTTGTTTAAGGGCTAAATTGGGTAGAATACGTAAAGCATCTAGCAGAATGATCCACTTGTATTTGGTGTTTAATAAACATTAAAACTAATTTACCAGCCTTCTAAGGCAATTCACCATTTAAACTTAAATCTGAGATTAAAACCAGGCATGGGGTAAGCAAGAAGTGAGGGAGGTTCTGAGACTGGTATGTACTACAGTTTGGCAAATGAACCGCAGAACTTTAAAAATATAAGGAGATGTCAGTGTTCTCATTTAGTTTGTCCAGGAAATAACGTGCCTTTTAATAAGTTAACAAATCATAAGGCCGCCTAAGTCCGTGTTTCCTAAACATTCAACCTAGCTTTGGTACATCTCAATCTTAGCAGTTAGTAGAATGTAATAGGAGCAACTAAGGAGGCACGGAAAACAGCCTTCTGAAAGCAGTGCATTGTGACTGACAAAAGTTATCTTATTACAGTATATCTTTTTTCCTTTTGTGCTGTGGTTTGGAGGCAAGACGATTCTCATTTATCCTGTGATTGCATTTTCTGCATATTATTGATCTGAGGCAAATGGCATTCAATGGAGAGAGTGATTTCCTAGGCTTTTGTCCTTTCATGTACCAGTAAAATACACCAAATGAGCAATTTTCAGATCTCTCTGACTGTTATTCTTCCCACAGTTTTGCCATGTGGATGGACAAAGAGAGCAAGGGCTCCACTCGTCCTAAGAGAATTAATAAAAATATATTCTCAATTAAATGTAGGCCAGCTTGCCTACCCAGTAGTCATGAAGTTCTTGAGAAATATCACCGAATAAGACATAGGTGTCCTCAGGGAGCTCACAACTTAGTATTTGTTTATTAAGCTGCTATAACAATTTACAGAGCTGACGTTTTAGGCAAGAAAATGAAAGAGAATCTACAAACATGTGTTGGTAAAGAAGTAGATTTCCTGCTTTTAAAGAGCAATTCCATATACAAATGCTTGCTGCAATGTAACCAACAGAAGCCTATTGGAATAGTGAATATTTCAAGCCGAAGGAGTTTGAGAAAACAAGAGAAGCAGGAAGGTCATCTGACCTCCCCTAACCCATCATACTCCTCTATGACTGTCTACTCTTGGTAAAACCTAGCATGAAATACTCAGGTCTGTTTATTTGAGTCTTCTTCTTGTCATGAAGGATCCCATGTGATGTCAAACTTAGATTAAATATATGTGTATCTTTTTCTCCTGTTAATCTGTCTTGGTCAGTTTAATTTTCAGACCCAGCCAGAGACCCTGAGAGGGTGGAGGGACACTTTCTCCTCCCCAACAGTTTCTCCATTTTTCTTTTACAATTTCTTTCTTTCTTCCTTCCTCCCTCCCTCCCTTCCTCCCTTCCTTCCTTTCTCCCTTCCTTCCTTCTGTTACTGAACTAAACTTGGGTCAGGTCAGCTCACCAGTATGCAGTAAAGCCAATCTGCAGACACCGGGTTGTGATGAAGGAAAGTGCAGCTTTGGCGCCTATAAGGAGTCAGAACAGCTAGTGCTCCAAAAACCCAAACTCCCTGATGGGTTTCAGGAAAACATTTTTAAGGGCAAGGTGAGGGAGTGGGGTCCCAGGGTGTGAGATCAGCTCACACGGTTCTCTGATTGGTTGATGGTGAGGTAACAGGGCAGTGTCACAGGGGTTAACATGATCAATCCGTAGGCTCCAGTAGGTCAGGGGGCTACTTGCTCTCCGTTTTCAAGTTGTTAATTTCTTCCATTTAGTGGGGGTTTTAGCATCTGTAAAACAACTCAGAAAATGTGCATCAGATACTATTATCTAGGTACTTCAGAGAGGAGATAAAGCAGAGGATATGGGGGAGGGGTCTGTCCTGGAAAGGCCCCATAGGGTCCTGCTCAGTTATGTTTCCTTCCTTCCTTCACTGTTCAACAACCCTTAATGATTATTATCCAGGGCCTGAAAAGTCACAAATGGATTATACCTGCTTTTGTGTAAGGTGAGAGACGAGATGCATGTTAGATGTTTCAAGGGAGCAGTCACTAAGGGCAATAGGGATGTAAAGAAAGAGCAGGTGAAAACTTGAGTACTTTACAAATTGGGAACAAAAGTGGACTATTTAACCTTAAAACTTTTACTTCTAGAGTCTTGATATAGCTTCACTTTTGAACCTCTATTAGTGGTAACTGTGAACAGATTAAGTATATTCAACTTCCTACTCATGTGTGAAGTGATGTGCTAGGAACATCAAGAGGAAAGCATTTTGAAGGAGACATGTTTGGGGTGGGCCTTTGTGTGGAGAAAAATCCTTCTTCTTCCACCTTCCTAGGTTCGAGGCTGGGGCCCAAAAGAGCAAACTGATTAAACACAGACCAATGGGCTTCCCTGGTGGCGCAGTGGTTGAGCGTCCACCTGCCGATGCAGGGGACACGGGTTCGTGCCCCGGTCCGGGAAGATCCCACATGCCGCGGAGCGGCTGTGCCCGTGAGCCATGGCCGCTGAGCCTGCGCGTCCGGAGCCTGTGCTCCGCAACGGGAGAGGCCACAACAGTGACAGGCCTGCGTACCGCAAAAAACAAAAAAAAACAATACTCCTGTGTATACCGGGAGGCAAAGATAAACACAGACTAACAAGAAAAAATAGTTTTAAATACCTGTAGGTGCGTGAGGATTCACAAAGACAAATTTGGCTCTAGGAGGCTGTCAGGTGCTTGAGGCTTATATACCAACTTAGGTTAAACAAAGGAAGAAGGGGTTGGGGCTGCTGGTGAGGGAGGCAAGCTGTGAGGAGGGGAGCAGGGGAGATGTCTGCTAAATAAGGGGCCTATTGTTATGCAGATAAGAGTCTCTGGGGTGGTGAGTCGTCTCCTGGAAGTAGCTCTCTTTATGGTTTGGAGACATCTCTACAAATAGAAATTTCCTTTATAAATGTAAATTTCCTTTACAAAAGGGGAAGTTCATACTTTACTTTTTTTGGAAGTTAGGGGGAGGCAAAGAGCTTTCTCTGTGTCTGCTGGTTCTCAACTGTCTTTAGTTCCAAATAATCCATATGCCAAAGAGACATATTTTGAGATAGAATATACTGGTATTCTTCATCTTGAATAAACTATAGGATTCAGTTAGGTGGAGAAGGCTATCAAGGAATTCTCAAGCAGAGGTAATATCATAAGCAAAAAAAGAGGAATGTATGAAAGCATATAGGTCATTTGGACGAAGAACTCTATTTAACAGTGTAAGACATATTAAACAGATGAAATAAGAATGAAACCACATGTTTCTCTTCAAAAGGATAAGGATGGGATGCGGGCCACACAAGTTACAAGGATGATAATGTGTTTGCATGAAGGAGATTTAATACTCCTTGGTGTTTAAAGAGAAATTACAGTTGAAAGATTTGCTATTACTTAAAAAGGTCAGAGATATTGGGATGAAAAACAAATGGGTGGAAAATGTGGTATCATTGTAAAATTTGCAGTAGTATCAAAACAACAGTTGACAAATGTCCCGGGTGCTTAAGTGGTTTCATCAGAAGCACTTCTTCAAAATGTCCTCTATTTTCTGAGATGGATGGGGTTTGGTGTGGCAGGCAGGGAGTGGCAAACTCAAGTAAGGTTGGAAAGTTAGGCTGGGGTCACAGGCTTTGAAGGTGATTCTCAGGATTTCTAACTTTCTTCTGTAGGTGGATGAATGGGATGATCGATCAGTGTTCTAGAAAGGTCATTCAGGCTGAGGTTTGGATTGGACTGAGAAGGAGCCTGCTAGCAAGGAGGTCCATGGGTAAGTTACAGAAGTCCCGGCAAAGAGCAATGAAGGCCTGAGTAGCAATCCCAGCAGGGTTAGAGCAGAGCAAGTAGTGGATCCTGAACACATTGCAGAATTAGGGCTGCCAAGTTGGGAGAGAGTCAAAAGAATTTTCTGGCTCTTGGTACCAATAGCAATAAAAATGGGGGTCATGTTCTAATAGTCTCTGTTCATAAGCAATAACTTCTAAAATGCTTTTCAGAATTGTTTCTAATTTAGTGAATGAAAATAGGGAAGAACAAGAAAGGCTAATCAAAACTCATTGAGGCTACAGGGCCACAAAGCAGAAGGGAAGGAAGTGATGGGAAATAAAAACATCAAAATTTGACTGAAGTAATAGATTATGTAAACATTTTGAGTTTGATCTCATTTTATCAGAGATTTGACAATGCAAGGGAATTTTACTAAGTGGAATACAGTAAGATCCTTTAAAACAATGATGTGGGACAAAAATTTAGAAGTATTAGGGCATTAGAAGGTTAGTATAAGCATCCAAAGGGTGAAAGATTTGAGGCTTACCTCTGCTTTTTCCACAGAACTATCTCTCAAAATTGACATTAGTTCCTATTATGTTTACATTTAAGTTTCTATTTTGAAGCTGTTTTTAATATTAATGACACATCATTAATAGAGTGGTTATTTTTCTTCAGTTACATGCTTTAATAGAAATTGTTGATTGTATATTTGTTTGGGAGCTGAATGTTTTCAAATAAAACTATTTCTCCAAATTTTACTGGGAAATAATTTAAGAAGTTCCAATATAAAAATTCACCGTATGGTAGCTTTTACAGAACCTATAAGGTCCACATGTTGTGAACAGTGTGTTTACTCTACCAGTTGGGTGTCGCCTGGGCCTGCAGTAGTATATGCCAGCATCTAGGTGTGGGAGGGGCAGGAATAATAGCGCTGTAGGATCGGTGAACTTTTATCTCTACACTCTTACACTCTTGGGGGTTTTTTGGCTGATCCCGAGAGTTAAATTGACATAAGATAGATCAACAGGAGAAATGTGTACAAATTTATTTAATGCAAATTTTACATGACGTGGCAGCCTTCATAAGGAATGAAAACACGAAGAAATGGGTGTTTGCTGCTTGCTTTTGTATTAGGTTGAACAAAGAGAGGCAATTGTGGAAAAGTGACTGAATTATGTGGGGAAGCTAAAGGAAGAGAAGTATTTTAACAAAGTCTATTTGTATAGAACTCTCCAGGTCTCAACTTCTTATCCTTGATGATTACTTTCTTTCTGGTACCAGGAGGACATCTTTCACATGGGGATTTCATCTCCTGCTTTTTTTCTTAAAAGTCAGATAATTATTCTTGTATTCGCTGTTTTTTCAAGTGTCTTTAACTCAAAATAATCAACGTGACAGAGCAGCATATTTGGGGGGTCATGTTCTGAACTGCTTCAGTGCCTTGCCCCTGCCCCAGTTTGGTGAATATGCTCTGCTGTCCACCATCAGTCTAGGAGATAAGGGAATTCACAGGGTAACAGTTAGAGGATTTTTCA
>NW_006780914.1:1507056-1524205 GCF_000442215.2 Lipotes vexillifer | reverse complement strand
GTTCAGCAGACTGCAACGTGGAAGAGAATCATTTGGGGTGTGTGTGTGTGTGTGTGTGTGTGTGTCTGAACAACAGTGGCTTTCTCCATCCAAAAGCACAGTCTCCAGAAAAACCTGTAGATCCCTGGAATGCAATGAGGTCTTGAGGATGCTTGTAGCTCAGGGCTGGTATGAATGTATTCACTTTGAACGGTGAAAGTTGAGACATGTTTGAGCCACTACTAGTAAGTGCTGTCACATTCTTCTCTTTATTGGATCACTGAGATCATCCAAAAATATTTATTTAGTTCCAATGTGGAAAATACCATGCTAGACATACATTGGATTTAAAAAAAAGGAATCAAGACCCAGTTGCTGCCTGAAGAAAGCATTTAAACTAATGTGGGAAAGAAGGACAAGGGAAGAGCTTAGATATGGAGCCTTATAGGAGAAAGATCAAATCCCAAATGGGAATCAGGAAAGGTGTCAGGATGTTATTGGCCTTTTTCTCTTTACCTCTTAATATTTATTTTTATTGAGGTGTTTTTTGCATAAAGATAAATAAGAAGAGCTTTAAGTGTTACAGTTCAATGTATTTTGCCACATGTATGAATCACATTATGTAACCCACACACTTATAGAATGCTGCCGTCACCCAGGAAGTTCTTGTGTTCCTTCCCAGGCCATCTTTGTAGCTCCTACCAGAAGAAAATGCTCTTTCAATTTCTTTCACTGTAGATGAGTTTTGTCTAGTCTTGAACTTCACCTAAATGGAATAATACAGCCAATACTCTCTTGTGTCTGTCTTCTTTTGCTTAGCAGGAATGTTCTTGAGGTTCATCCACATTGTTGTGTATATTAGTAGTTCATTCCTTTTTATTCCTGAATAGTATTCTATTTTATTAATGTATCACAATTTATTTATCTATTGTCTTGTTGATGGACGTTTAAGGGTTTCTGAGTTTTAACATGAATGAATCTAGGTGCTGTAAGCTTTCTTGTACAAATCCTTTTGTACAATATGCTTTAAAAAATTTTTTTTATTGTGGTAAAAGTCACATAATATATAACATACTATTTTAACCATATTTAACTGTACAGTTCAGTGGCACTAAGTACATTCACATTGTTGTGCAACTCTCACTATCATCCATCTCCCGAATTTTTCACCTTCCTAAACTGAAACTGTCCCCATTAAACACTAACTCCCCATTCCACCTCCTCAGCTCCCCACCCACTGGCCCCTGACATCTACCAATGTACTTTCTGACTCTGAATTTGACTATTCTAGCTACCTTGTATAAGTGGAATCAAACAGTATGCTTTCAATTCTTTTGGATAATACCCGGTGAAACTGTTGGGTCATATGTCAGACGTGTTAACCTTATCAGAAATTTCCAAATATTTTCCTAAAGTACCATTTTATCCTGCCATAGCAGTATATAAGGATTCTGGAGGCCCTATATCCTCACTAGTTTTTGGTGTTGCCAGCTTTATTAATTTTAAATATCCTAGTTTATATATTGCATTATTTTACTGTGTTTTTTTATCTTTTTTTTTTTATTACATCTTGATTGGAGTATAATTGTTTTACAATGGTGTGTTAGTTTCTGCTTTATAACAAAGTGAATCAGTTATACATATACATATGTTCCCATATCTCTTCCCTCTTGCGTTTCCCTCCTTCCCACCCTCCCTATCCCACCCTCTAGGTGGTCGCAAAGCACCTAGCTGATCTCCCTGTGCTATGCAGCTGCTTCCCACTAGCTATCTACCTTATGTTTGGCAGTGTATATATGTCCATGCCTCTCTCTCGCTTTGTCACAGCTTACCTTTCCCCCTCCCCATATCCTCAAGTCCATTCTCTAGTAGGTCTGTGTCTTTATTCCTGTCTTACCCCTAAGTTCTTTATGACATTTTTTTTTCTTAAATTCTATATATGTGTGTTAGCATACGGTATTTGTCTTTCTCTTTCTGACTTACTTCACTCTGTACGACAGACTCCAGGTCTATCCACCTCATTAGAAATAGCTCAATTTTGTTTCTTTTTATAGCTGAGTAATATTCCATTGTATATATGTGCCACATCTTCTTTATCCATTCATCCAATGATGGACACTTAGGTTGTTTCCATCTCTGGGCTATTGTAAATAGAGCTGCAATGAACATTTTGGTACATGAGTCTTTTTGAATTATGGTTTACTGTGTTTTAAGTTACATTTTTTTCATGTACTTATCAACTACTGATGTATCTTCCTTTTCACTGGCTTTTGAGTTTTTGAATGGGATGTTGAAAGCTGGTGCTTAGGGGTGGAGGGAATGTTCTATATACAGGGATCAAACTAGTCAGAAAACAGAGCTTTTGTCCAGGTGGGTAAGTTGGCTAGTGCTACTGATAAAAATGGTCATCAGAAGGCACTCATCAATGTTTTTCAGGAGGTTTAGTGTTACAGATTAATTTTTTGTGTATGCATTGCTTTCTCTATTTCTTTGTTTTTGGTTATTAAGAAAATGATATAGTTTTATATTGAACAGTTAGAAAATATGGAGCATTCACAGAAGAAAATAAAAATCAATGGAAATTCTACTATATAGAGATAACTAATCTTAATATTTCAGTTAGTGTATATCCTTCTGGTCTTCTCTCCACTCTTACTCACATGCCAGACAGAATACAAAAATAAAACCTCACAGTACTTATTATTGGGTAAAATGTTTCATTTTTTTTTTTTGCAGTACGCGGGCCTCTCATTGTGGCCTCTTCAGTAGTGGAGCACAGGCTCCAGACGCGCAGGCCCAGCGGCCATGGCTCACGGACACAGCCGCTCCGCGGCATGTGGGATCTTCCCAGACCAGGGCACGAACCCGTGTCCCCTGCATCGGCAGGCGGACTCCCAACCACTGCGCCACCAGGGAAGCCCCAAATGTTTTATTTTTGATTAACATTATATAATAATCGTTTTGCTGTAGATTTAAATGCTCTACTAACATTAAATGGCTGAACATATTAATTGCATAAATGTATCATAATTTATAGAACAAATTTTAAAATCTTAGGCACTTTACTTGCTTCCTATTTTTCATGTGCGAATAGTATTTCAACAAACATTTCCTGTACTTAAATCTTCAAATATTTATCAAAGAATCCTTCTTTTCTCTACTGGAATTGAAAGGTAACTTTTACCATGTATTAAATGTCTATAAATATTTGAGTTTTTTTCTGGGTTTTATGTTGTTTGATCAGCCTGCTCTTCCTATACTCATTCTACACTATTTAAATTATTTTTCTATTATTTCTATTATCTAATAGAGCAAAGCACACTTCATTTTCAAAAAACTCTTGGCTATATAGAGACGAATTATCTGGCCCTAATGTAAACAGTGCCAAAGTTGAGAAAACTTATCTGTAAAATACCCACAGTCTCCTTTGGTGTGTTTCAGATTTAGGTTTTGCCTCTTTTTCTTTCTTTTTTCCCTCCATTTAACTTGTCCAGAGCTTTGCTTATCTTGTTGATCTTTTCAAAGAACTAATGCTTGGATTTATTTATCAATTTTGCATTTTAATATTTTGTAATTAATTTAAATAAGGTTCTTCATCTCTATTAATTCTTCTTTCTGCTTCTACTTCCCAGTTTCATTTTGTTCTTTTTTATACTCAAGTGATATTTTTTGTTACACATAAAATGCTCTGTATTTTCCTATGAGTATACTTTTGACCTGATCCCATAAGATTTTAAAAATATTTTGTTGATCCCATAAGATTTTAAAAATATTTTTATTTTATTTTATTGAAGGATAATTATTATACCTGGAGAAAAGTGCACATACCATGGGTATAAAGCTCAATGAATTTTTACAAACTGAATATGCTCATATAACCAGCCCTAACTGAGCAAACCTGTGTAACCTGTGCCCAGATCAAGAAATAGAATATTCCAGCTTCCCAGAACCTTCCCTTCTAGTCACAACCCTCTCAGGAGGAGCTGGAATCTTAACTCTTAACAGCATAGATTAAGTTTCCTTTCTTGTACTTTATATAAATGGAATATGCAATTTGTAGTCTTTTAGGTGACATCTTTGGCTCAACATTATTTATGAGCTTCAGCTGTATTGCTATGTGTAGTTATGATTTATTCATTCTTATTACTATACAGTATTTCATTCTGTGAATACCTCATAATTAGTTTATCCATTCAGGACATTTGGGTCATTTCTAATTATAGGGTATCATAAATAGTGCTGCTATGAACATTCTAGTCGACATGTTTTGGTGAGCATACATGCATGTCTGTTAGGAATATACCTGGAATATATATATTCAGCATTACTAGATACTGCCAGTTATCCAAACGTGTTTTACCAGTTTTATTCTGACCGCAATGGGTGGGATATTTGGTTACTACATATCCTTGCCCAAATTTGGTATTGATTGTTCTTTTTAATTTTAGCCATTCTGGTAAGGGTGCAGTGGTTTCATATTATAGATTTAATTTGCATTTTTCTGTTGACTAACAAAGTTAGTAATTTTTCATAGATTCTTGGCCATTTAGATACCTTCTTTTGTGAAGTGACTGTTCAAGTTTTTGTCCATTTTTTTGTTTGTATTCTCTTACCGATTTTTAAAAGTTTTTTTCTGTATATGAAGTTTTTGTTACATATGTGTATTGTGAATATCTTCTCCCTCTCTGTAGGTTTTTGTTCACTCTCTCAATGGTATCTTTTTGACGCACACAGTTCTTAATTTGAATATTGTCCAGTCACATTTTTTCCTTTGAAGAGGTGTTTTTATTTCTTGTTTAAAAATCTTTGCTTATTCTACGGGGCTTCCCTGGTAGCGCAGTGGTTGAGAGTCTGCCTGCCGATGCAGGGGACACGGGTTCGTGCCCCGGTCCGGGAAGATCCCGCATGCCGCGGAGCGGATGGGCCTGTAAAAAAAAAAAAAAACTTTGCTTATTCTAAAGCCACAAAGATGTTCTTCATTGTTGTATTCTAAAAGTTTTATTGTCTTACCATGATCACTTAGGTTTGATATATAGATGTATAGTTGGTTATATTCTAGAGAATTTAAAGGTGCACTTCAATTTCTTCTTTTAACTCAGGAGTTAATTAGGAGGGTGTTTTAAAGTTTCTTTGTAGTCTGAATTTTTTTTTTTTTTTGCTTCTTTACTTTTTACTAGTAAAATTTTTGTGCACATCTATGTAGTTCACACAATTTCTACCTTCAATAATTTATTGAGTTTTTGTGGCATATTATATTATTATTTTCTTGTAAATATCCCCAAGACATTTGAAAAGAAAGAATATTCTCTATAGGTAAAGTTTAAAATGCTGTGTATATCATCATTAGTTGTTATTATAGCAGTTAGTATTGATTGAGTACTAAATAGGTGTTTATTATGTCTTGAGTATTTCATATGTATAAATTTATTTAATCATCACACAATTATATCCTTCACTTTGTAATGAGAAAACTGAGACAGAGAGATGGCAAGTATATTGCCCCAAGTCCAGCTAGCTAAGTGGGGGAAACACATTTTGTACCCAGGTTGTACAGCTCTTTAGGCAATGTCCTTAACCACTTTCCTTTGTACATATTTCTATATTACTATATTATTATTTTCATATTTTCACCTATTAAATAAACATATTAACTATATCAATTGTTTTACATACTAAACTTTTGTCTTGAATGACCAAAAACTGAGAAAACGTTTAATGTTTCTTACTGTGATTACTTTTTATCAATTTTACCTTCTTCCATTAGATTTTGCTGTGTTTTTTTTTTTTTTTTTTGGTAGTGCCTTGGTATATAGCACATAAAAGTTCACACCTTTCACAAATTCATTATGGATTTTACCTGTAAAAACAAATATAAAGTATTTGGCACATGGTAACCACTCTGAAATCACTATTTCTGATTATTATATACTGTCTTCTCCTTTCTTAGCTTTCTGATCTTCATTTTGTCTCCATGAGCTGTCACTTTTTTTTTGTAATTTTTCTGGAAGTCTACATAGGTATTATGTTTTGTATTTTCTTTTTTCTTGTACATGTATCAGCTTGATTGGATATGGAATTCTTGGATCATAGAATGATTTTCTGAAACTCTGAAGACATTGCTTCATGAACCTCTGACATTTAGTATTGCAGAAAAGCTTGAAGCCAACTTGAAAGTTTACATTTTCCTTTTGTAAATTACTTATCTGCACCCCGCCCCTGCCGTCCACCCCCCTGCACCATGTTGATGCATGTAAAATTTTTTCTCTAGTCCTGAAATTTAAATGTTTCACCAGGATATATCAGGTTTAAATCTGTTTTAATTAAATATGTCCTTTATATTTGGAATTACATGATTTTCTTTTGACACACAACATTATATTGGTTTCAGGTGTACAACATAATGATTTGATATACAAATATATTGCAGAATGACCACCACAATAAGTCTACATAACATACTTTCAAAGTTTTTTCTTGTGATGAGAACTTTTAAGATCCACTCTCTTGGCAACTTTCAAATATACAGTAGAGTATTATTTACTGCAGTCACCATGCTGTACATTACATCCCCAAATTTACTGATTTTATAACTGGAAGTTTGTTTTGACCACCTTCACCCATCATTTTTTCTCTTTTCTTTTTTCTTTTTGCTGCTCCATCTGCTGAGTCTTTCCTTCTAGACTTCTTATAAAACTTATTTTAGATTTACTGGATTTGTCTTACAAAATTTTTAAATTGCTTTGGCAACATTGCCTATTTTCTCTAGAAGTTCTGGAAGGATTTCTCTAGCTTATTTTTCTAATCTATTGATTCTAATTCTACAGAATCTCATTTTCTCTTTATGAATTCCATTGCATTAGAACATTTAATGGTCATTTTTTTCATCTTAAAGCAACTTTTCCTGCTCTCAAATTATACCTTTTATATGACTTCATGCTTTTATACTTAATAGACAAAGTGTCCTCTTGAATCTTTTAGGAAATACATATTAGAGATTTTCTATAGTTTTTCCTGGCTTTTATTAATAAAGCCATTTTAAGGGAATATTTTTTTCTGCCTGTTCAGCTTAATTCCCTTGTTTTGAACTACTGAATTTTTATAATTTTCTCTTTGCTTATTCTAAAAAGTAAGCATACATGAGAGGGATGGAGAGTTAGAGAGTGATTGGATAAATAATTGGTGATGGAAACTGTAAGCTTGTCCATATTTGGAGTTTTATGTGATTTTTTTTTTTTGAAAGGTTGTTTTGATTTTAACCAAAAAGGAAGGGAGAACACGGAAGAGAGGAGAGAGGGAGGAAGGGAAAGAGAGAGAGAAAAAGGAAGGAAAGAAGGAGAAAAAAAGGAAGGTAGGATTAGCTCTACTGTAGTTTTACATTGTCAAATTATAGGGGCATTACCACTGAAGAGTAGGGTGTGAATTAAAGCCAAGGGCAGCCACATCAGGTAGTTTTGCCCCTATGCCAAAGATAGTCTATTCCCTCTTCGTTTGCTGGGATAACGTCCCTATTCTCTAGCTGGTAAGGCCTTTTTCTTTAGAGGCCAGCTGTGGCACTGCCCCCATTCTACTTGGCTTGCTCTATAGTTCAAGTGTAAACTGGGAGCAAATTATGCCGAGTCATCTCACCCTTGTTACTTCTAGATTTGCAACCTCCTCCCCAAGCCTCCTACCACTGTCATAATGTCCATTTTCACTGCAGGCCCTGATGCTCTGTACTTAGGGTCAGTTTATGAATTGTGAGTTGGCCAGCAATTCTCCCAATACGGTCCCAATAAAGCAATATATTCTGCAGAAATTTCTTGACTTTTCCCCCAATAGTTAGGTTTCCTTCCCTGATTTTCAGAGCTGATTCAGATTTTCCACGATTTTTGAATTCCTTTGGACATTTCATTAGGAATTTGGGAGAATGAGATGTTAAATACAAGGATTCAGACCAAAAGTCTGTCTTTTTAATTTTTAGTTAAAGTAGCTTATTTTCAAGCATTATATCACAATTAACACTCTAGAAAATCAATGAGAGTTTGACATATCTCTTAATTTTTGTGATTCTAAACTCTGGTCTACAGACTAGCTGCATTGGAAATACCTGGGGATTGCTTTATGAATGGAAATTCTCAAATTCCATTCTCAAATTCAAATTCCACCTAGGAGATTCTAACAGAGTACATTTTAGTCTTTTTCTTTTATGAGAGCAAATGTAAATTAATTTTTCTTTTAGAATTTCATGACAGTTGTTAAGATAACTGGAGACCCCCTGATGTGTGGCAACAAGAAATTATTGCTCTAACTGTAGGGTGATTGTAGCTACATCTGAATAGGGCACTATTTGAAAATGAGACAGTAATCCCCTACAAATTCTTTGCTGGAGCTTTTAGATCTGGAGAAGTAATTTCATCAATGTATTGGTGATTATTTAGGAAAATCCTATTGTGCCTTTTTAAGATGATAGTTGGAATTGACGGGAGAAAAACGAGGAGGAACAGCTGGAGGCTTTGCAAGTACTTTCATGAGCAGAGTGTTCCATGCCAGGAGGGAAGGCATTTTATAAGAATTTAAAAATAAAAAATGTTCTACTTCATGAATACATTTTTATTGGTGTTACTTAGAAATTTCAATACTGGCTTTATTCTCTAGGGTAACAAGCATAGATACACCTATTACTAAAGATTTAGTTGACACTTTCAGGTTTTATTTGGAGAAAGGGTTGGCTATTTAGATTAATTCATAATTCAGATCCACTGATATCAATTAGAAATATTTATGCTTAGAAAGGCATATGAAAATACAAGAAAATAGAACTTATTTTAAAACTTTTTTAACCTAGGAACTCTGCCCTCTAGCACTTAATCATTTTGTTCCCCTTCTCTTGCCAGCCAAAACTAACAGTCAGAGCACCTTAAGAAGAGGGATTAGATGTGACATCCTGATAAATCCCATTCAATTTGAGCTCTGTACCAAGAACAGAAGGACATTTGTTGTCCATCTGTCTTTGTATGAAATGGGAGACTTTGGTGAAAGCACTATAAGCAATATAATAGAGGGTTCTGAGTCTATCTTGTGGTGTATTTTTATTCAAACTGCAATCTCATGATACAGATATATACCACTCTGTGCTCTGAAATCACCCAAATAAAATTGCTAAGGCTTCTATATAATTCTGGGCTAACTAAACAATAACACCCATATCTCAATGGTCTGTGTGATTACACACACAAACTACAGGTTTTCTATTCAGTTTACCACTCCCCTAGGAACTTTAAATCTCACTGTAGCCAGCCTCTAATTTCTTCTCCTTATTCTGTTTATAAGTGCAACTTGGGATTCAAAGCAGAAAAGCATTTGTGGGGTTTAGGGGTTTAGAACTCCACCTATGAGTACAAAAGACATTAAATGCAAATCCTTTGTGTAGTTCATTGCATTAAGACAAGAACAGAAAACATTTATTAAATTTAATTGTAGAAGGTGTGCATATAGAATAGGTAGGAAAAGAGCAATTTAGACATAAAACTAAAGTCAAGGATAACTGCACAAAAGGCATATAGAACAAGAGCAAGAATACATGTGAGGATCTGCCCAATGTTTCAAAGTCATTGTGTTCTCCTAGGACACACAGTATGAGCGCACACACACACACACACACACACTGTGACCTCTGGCCCTGTGTTAGTTTTCTGTTGCCACATAAAAAATTGCACAGATTGAGCAGCTTACCACAGAATTGATTTATTATCTCACAGTTCCAATGGGTCAGGAATCTGGCACGTTTCAGTTTGATTCTTTGCTCAGTGCCTCACATGGGTGAAATCAAGGTCTTGTTGGATGCATCCTCATCTGGAGGCTCAACTAGGAAAATCCACTTCCAAGCTCCCTCAAGTTGTTGGTAGAATCCATTCTTGCAGCTGTATAACTGAGATACCCATTCTCTTTCAAGCTGTTGGCAAGGGTCACTCTCAGCAACTAAAGGCTGCTTTCCATTGCCCAATGGCTCCTTCCATAGGCTTCCACAACACAGCAGCTTACTTCTTCAAGGCCAGCCTTAAGGCTTCACTTGATTAGGTCAGGCCCAACCATGATAATTTCCCTGTTAATTAACTCAAAGCCAACTGATTAGGGACTTTAATTATATCTGTAAAATCCCTTCACCTTTGCCATACAATGGAATCTAATCACACTATTGATATGTCATCCTAATTACAGATTCTGACTGCACTCCAGGAGAAAATTATACAAGGCATGTAAACCAGAGTATAGGGATTTGGGGGAATGATCTTAGAAAGCTGCCAACCACAGGCACCCTAGTATTTATAGCCTTAGTCTGTCTTAATCCACATAACCTGACCCACTCTGCATTCTAACCAAAGCCTATTTTTGATTTTTACAAAGTCAAAACCCTTATTTTATTTATGATTTCACTATACTCCTAATCCTTGGCCTTAAGCTCCTTTGTCACCACTTGAGATTCCTCAAGGCCTGGGCTGCTCTTGGCTGCTTTGGTTGGAGACTTTAGTTGGCCGCTTGTACTTGGCCAATTTCCCCACTAGAATAATCTCAAGCCAGGGAATTCACCTGCAGTCAAGATGCTCTCTTATTGTTGAACACTTGCCTGATGAATATCTTAGATATGTGCAAGATCTGTGATCCCAGTCAAAAGGGAGAGGAAAGAGAAATGGAAATCCCTCCAGAATCAGATGTGCATGTATAAACTCCCACATACCTGCTTGATGGGTAGCCAGAGCCTGTTAGATTGTGAAGAAAATGAGAAAAGAAGAGTTCCCTTCTACCTAGTCAGCCTTGCAATTCCAGGATTGGTAGAGTCCCATGTTAGATGTTAAATGTCCTTTGAAGCTGCTGGATGAGATAGGGAGGGTGAGCCTTCCTGGTCAGGTGGCCCCAGGTGCCATGTGTGACCAGGAAAATGCATTTACCTAGAACACAAATTTTAACTCATAATACATTTCTCCCTAGAAACAAGGTTTCAGGTAATGTTTTGGTTACTAAGTCACCTTACAAATTCCTTAACAAAAACGCCATAATGCAGAATAAATACATTTATATTTAAAATGTAAATGCATTTATATTTGGCATAAATGCAGAATAGTTCAAAATGTTGGCATGTCTGCCTTACATATCTACCATCTCTCCTCTATGGAGACTTGACTTAGGTACTCACCCAAACTGAGCAGGGATATCTTGTTTTGGCATGAGAAATGTTATCCTACTTTCTAAAATTATTTTTCAGGTAAGAGTTAACTGATGTGGAAATCAGTTTGGCTGTTCCTCGTATGACTCAGCAATTCCACTCTTAGGCATATACCCAAAAGAATTGCAAACAGGTGCTCAAATAAAAACTTGTACATGAATGTTTATAGTGGCATTATTCACCATAGCCAAAAGATGGAAATGACTCAAATGGTTATGAACTGATGAACAGAAAAACAAAATGTGTTATGTTTATACAATGGAATATTATTCCACCTTAAAAAGGAATGAATGAAATTCTGATATAAGCTACCACACGGATGACTTAAAAATATTGTATTTTCGTAATTTCATAAGTGAAAGAAGCCAGATACAAAAGACTACAGGCTACATAAATCCATTTACATGAAATATCCAGAATAGGCAAATCTATAGAGACAGAAATGGATTCTGAAATATAAAACAGAAAAATGTCATTTAGGGTTTAGGGAATTGGGGATAGGGAGCTGATAACTAAGTGGTGTGGGATTTCTCTCTGGTGATAAAATGTTCTAAAATTGCTGGGGTGGTGGTTGCCTGTCTCTGTGAGTATACTAAAAACCTTTGCATCACACACTTTAAATGGATGAATTGTATGGTATGTGAACTATATCCCAGTAAAGCTGTTAATAAATAGAACTAATTACTGCTAAAAGGAAATCATGTTGGGTAAATAGAGGTAAAGCATGAGCATAAGACCCTTTTCTCAAAGCCCAAGTAAGACATGGAGCCTCATTTATGACAGAGTGACTTGCCCCTGGTGAAATCTTTTTCATTCACTGAAAAAATACATTTTTCTTTAGTTTTTGATCTAAAGAGCTTTAGTGAGTCTATGCTGTCTCTTAGTCAGATTTAGGGAGCTCTCTGGGAGGTGTACATGTGGGCTTTGATCTTGGACTCCAGAGACAACAGTAACTCATCTTTGCTGTTTGAGGTTATTTACTTATCTCTCTTCCTGCAAAGGACCTTCATGTGGAGGGTTGGGAAAAGGGTGAAGGTGGATGGTTACAATCAGTTTCTGAGGGATCCTTAAGCAGCTTGGCAATAGCTATAAAGTCAAACTTCAGGTTTCTTGGGCATGAGAGAAAAAGAAGTTGTGTTCTGGAGTTTTTTTGAGCTAAATTGGACCAAGAACTTTGAGGGAGAAAGGAAAGAATAGGAAATCAATAGCAATGGGCAGGTTTGAAGGGGGGCATGTCACAGGTGTTCTCCTTATGAAGTGTTCTCCATGTTAAATAATTGTCACAGCTACTTAGCGGTTGAGACGATGTCATTTGCATTTTATGGATGAGAAGAGGAAGGCCTGGAGAGAGGGTCAGAGTTAGCAATGGTGGAGATGTAACTTGATTACAGGTCCTGTAGATTCTTCAAGTCTTCATCCTTCCTCCTCTTCTCTTTTCACTCTACATCAGTGATTCTCAATGGGAGGCAATTTGGAACCATGTCTGGAGACATTTTTGGTTATGGCAACTGGATAGAGGAAAACTACTGGCATCTAGTTGCGTAGAGGCCATGGATGCAGCTAAATATCCTGTAAAGCAGAGCATAGCCTTCCACAACAAAGAATTCTCTGACCTAGAATCTCAACAGTGCCAAAAATGAGAAACTCTACTTTATACATAACCTAATATCTCATTAACTTCGATGTGTCCAGCAAAAACCCATAGATGATTCCAATTCCCACATTTACGTTTTTAGTCCAGATGTCTATTAAGAGCTTTGGACTTACGGATGCAACTCCTCTCTAGAAACATCGTCTCATCTATCCCCAAACTCAAAATGTTTAGTTGTCACATATTTGGTCAATATTTAGATTTTCAATTGTGGCATTAATAACACAACTTTGGTTTACAGTTTATTTCTTTGAATCAGGATATAAGTAAAATCTACACATTGTGACTGGTAGGTATGGTGCTGAACATACTTCCAATCTACTGTCTTCTTCTATTTCTTTTTTAATGTAGGTTGATTGTGCTGATTGTAACCTGTGTTGTTCTAAACATCTTATACATTAGTAATTGTTCTGAAGGTTTGATTAGAGGTTTAATTAGATTCAAATTCAATCTTTTTTAGCAAAATTAATTCACAGGGCATGTTCTGTTCTTCTATCAAGAGGCACCTAAAGGTTTTTTGTTTTTCTTTGTTGTTTTAGCAGCTATTGCTGATCAATATCTACCTCCATTAACTCAAATGGTGAGGTACTAATTAAATAATTTCTTCCTCATTTATCAGCTGGTTTATTTCTATAAAGAGAAACTTTCTCTCATTTAGTATTGGTTACCTCTTGGTACAGTTCATATAGGAAAGGCAAGAAAAATGCTTTACTCTTTCTCTTTATTTAACAGTTTTCAAAATAATTTACAGTTACTCTAAAGTGGCAACCAATTAGTTTTATTACAATATCATTATAGACTTATAGACTGAAACTTATTTGATGTGCTTTAGTCCTTTTAGTTGTTATCATTATTGACACTCCAATTGTGCCCTCCTTAATGAATGAGAGCCTTTTGAACTTGGCTCCTTAGTCTCTCCAGATGTTGGGGGTTCATATATTGGACAGTGGTTTCTTTGTCTGTCTGATCCTGCTTGATTTTTGATTTTTGCAGATCGTCCATATTTGTGTTTTGTAGATGGAAGTTCTTATTTTTCCTGAGGCTGTTAATTATTTGATCTTTAAAACAATATCCTTTTGTCCTAGGGGGAAAAGAGGTATCGGAGAAAAGAGTCAAGAAATGCGAGAGTTTGCTGTATTAATCTAATTTCTCTCTTTTTTTCCTTAAAATTTCAGTTTGATTTAGGTATAATTGGCAAACAACATTGCAAGATATTTAAAGTGTGCATTGTGGAGATTTAATCAATATCTAAACATTGTGAAGGGGCCTCCCTCATCTAGTTAATTAACACATCTATCACCTCACATATTCGTCTTTTTTTTTTTTTGGTGAGAACCTTTCAATTTTACTCTCTTAGCAGATTTCAATTATAGAATACAGTGTTATAAACTATAGTCACCATGTCTTTTTTTTTTTTTACATCTTTAATGGAGTATAATTGCTTTACAATGGTGTGTTAGTTTCTGCTTTATAACAAAGTGAATCAGTTATACATATACATATGTCCCCATATCTCTTCCCTCTTGCGTCTCCCTCCCTCCTACCCTCCCTATCCCACCCCTCTAGGTGGTCACAAAGCACTGAGCTGATCTCCCTGTGCTATGCAGCTGCTCCCCACTAGCTATCTATTTTACGTTTGTTAGTGTATATATGTCCATGTCACTCTCTCACTTTGTCACAGCTTACCCTTCCCCCTCCCCATATCCTCAAGTCCATTCTCTAGTAGGTCTGTGTCTTTATTCCTGTCTTACCCCTAGGTTCTTCATGACATTTTTTTTTTCTTAAATTCCATATATATGTGTTAGCATACGGTATTTGTCTTTCTCTTTCTGACTTACTTCACTCTGTATGACAGACTCTAGGTCCATCCACCTCATTACAAATAGCTCAATTTCGTTTCTTTTTATGGCTGAGTAATATTCCATTGATCTAATTTCTGAAAGACGTTTCTAAAATGTAAACCAAATTATGTCATTCTCATGACTGAAACTTGTAATGGCCCGTATCTCCCATCAGAACCAACTCCAAACTCCTTAAAGGGCTACTTTATCTTCTGAATCCTACTTACCTTGCTCTTGCTAAACTTCAGCCACATGGAATCTTGTAGTTCCTCAAACTTGCCACTGTTCCTCCAGCTTATTGTTTTTTGCTCATTATGCTCTTTCTGCCTGATCACCTGGAGTACTGCCCACCTCTCACCTTTGTCTCCTTGACTTCTGTTCCTCCTTAGGTCTTACCCTAGATATTATTTTCTCTACAGGGTCTTCTCTGAACAGGGTACCTATGTCTCCTAGTTTCCCTGGGACAGTTCTAGAATATGCCTGATGAAGATCTATCAATTAATGTCTATTTGTAATGCCTCCTTTCACTCTCACAAAGGTCCCATTTTAGATAATACATTGTTTAATCCTCGTATCTCTGAATCCACAATTCCAGAACTGTGTTATACCCCTCTTGTGGCTTTCCATGGCATTCTGTAACTGCACCTAACATCTTCACATGCCATTACAGTATCCCATTTACTTGTTTACCTTTGTTATGGACTGAATCATGTTCCTCCCAAATTCATATATTGAAGCCCTAAATCCCAATGTGACTGTATTTGGGGATAGGGACTTTAAAGAGGTAATTAAGGTTAACAAGGTCATAAGGGTGGGGCCCTAATCTAGTAGGACTGGTGCCCTTGTGATAAGAGGAGGACACACCCAAGATGTGTGCACACAAAGGAAAGACAAGGTGAAGACACAGCAAGAAGGCAGCCATCCACAAGCCAAGGAGAGAAGCCTCAGGAGGAACTAAACCTGCTGTCATCTTGATCTTGGATTTCTAGCCTCTAAAACTGTGAGAAAATAAATTTCTGTTGTTTAAGCCACTCAGTCTGTGGTATTTTGCTATGGTAGCCCTAACAAAGTCTTCTTCACCACAATGACTCATTCATTTTTGAAATCCCTGCTACGAGTTGTAGTGGTGTGTTCATGGTGGGCACTGTATCATCAGGGTTCAGTCAGAGAAACAGACCCACTAGGAATGATATATCACAAGGAATTTATTGTAGGGAGTTGACCTTATATGATTGTGGGAGCTTGTTAAAGAGCCTATCAAAGTCTGTTGTCTTTATATCTGAGTTAGGAAGGGAGGCACCAGGGAAGAAAAGATGAAGAGCAAGGAGGGACTGGAACCCCTGGGGATGAGACTGGAACTCATAAGAATGGACTAGAATCCCTGTCTGCCTGTCCATATCTCCAATTTCAATATTGCAGGTGACCTGTAATGGAAGCTTGTGTCCTTTGTCACAGAACTAAGCATTCACCTGTCCCAGGAGTTGGAGAAGCTGAGAGGGGGAGCAGGGGGAGCAGTGGACAGGGATCTGCCCTCCACCATCAAGGTGAGCCAGCAGGGGACACCATGTGTGTGAGTTGCAATAGTGCCTAGCAGAGAACCTGCACATGTCTTCCAAGTATTAAAGAAAAAACAAGGCTGCTGTTTCACTTCCACCTCTCAGGTATTATGCAGATATCACTTGTGGCCCATAGTAACTTGGAATTACACAGTGAAGAGAATTCCTGGAAATGTGGTTCCACCTTAACTCAACTGACACAATATGAATCCACTACAGGCACTCAACATGGTTTGCTAAATAAGTGATGCCAAAGCTAGTAACATCATCACAGTGTCATGATCCTTCTCCTAGAATGGAAAGGACCCAAAGAACCCACTTAGCATCTAGTCTAGGAGCTTCATGTATCAGTATTCCCTGGTGGACTTTGAGGGCATTAAAATTTTATCATGAGGTTAGTATTTTATAACTAAAATAATAGGGATGAATCAAAAATATGAGATATAAGGCTTCAAAAAGAAGATTGAATCATGAGCACTAGCTATAGGGTTAATTTATAATGCAGCTAAAATATAGAAGATTGACAAAGAAGAATATCACATAGTGGTGGTCTTTGTTTCACATTCATCCTGAAATTAATGTGATTACAGATTACCTGGTTTGTGAAATTAGCCAGTTCACTTTTTTTGGTTTTGATTTTGCCTCTTCCATCTACTGATTGCTTTTTCACTCATTCAACATGAACTGAAGAGGGAGTAGTGGGAATTTCTGAAACACCTAATATACTGTGACACTGAAACATTGTGTTCTCTCAATTTCCCAGCGACCAGTAGTTTGAAGTGGAACAAAACCCACCATTGCTGTTGATTAGTATATTGAAGGACAATATATGTTTCAACACATTAACTCTCAAGAATGATTTATTGGGCTTCCCTGGTGGCGCAGTGGTTGGGAGTCCGCCTGCCGATGCAGGGGACACGGG
>NW_006780914.1:1502384-1506822 GCF_000442215.2 Lipotes vexillifer | reverse complement strand
CAAAAAAAAAAAAAAAAAAAAAAAAAAAAAAGATTTATTGCCTTAGCATCTAAACAATGCTCTGTAACCAGTGACAGTAGTTTTTAGATAAGTGATCATCGGCATGAGAACTGCTCAGTCCCTTAATCTCTGGGACACAAAGTCCCCATGAACATGGGATATTTTTCTTTTTTACTTGCCAGGGTCACTTCAGGAACCGACCCCAGGATGGTGGATGTGTCACTCATTCTTATATCTTCCAGTTGATCACTGTTGGAGGGGAGGTATAGTTGCAGGAGACAGAAGTGCACACTCGGGCTTAACCAAGTGACCAGACCATTCAAAAGCTGAATACCAAGCATATGAATTATTTTGGCAAAATGTCCAATTTTGTGGGTAGAATAATTGGGTAAAATATTATTGTAAGATAGTAAGATTTTATTGATCCAAGTAAATCTCAAGCATTGCTTTTGTAATGTGCAGGTTACTAGCACTTCTCTTTTAAATGGTTTTGACTATGGAGAATGATTTTTAAAAAAATCTTTCTAACTGCTTCACTAGAACTGAAGGGAGAAAAAAATGACCCCATGATCCTCCCCTCTCCTTCTAATGAGGTAAAAGTCACAAAACAGGAAATGCACATGGATTTTCTCGACTATTTCTTTTAATACAAACATAAGAATGATAACCAACTCTTTGTCCTCAACTAATTCCATATAGAGTTATGCACGGGATGCAGTATATGGGCTTGGCAGTTATATGAGAGGAATTTACATCTTCTAAAAGCGAAGCAGATAGGAGAGAAACGAGCTGAAATAACAGATATGAGAAAATGGTAATAAATCACAAATGATAATCAGAAAGATAAAATCAGTGGCAAGGATCTAACAAGTCTCTAAAGGTCCATAAAACTCCTTGCTTGCTGGCAACATAGCAAAGAAAGGTATCCCATGAAATCATGCTTCTTTGGGTCTCCTAACTGCCGTTGCAGCTCACCTCTCTTCTCCCAGCTCATCAACTCTCATCTCTCTTAGAAATTAAATGAGCTCTCTCTCCCTGTTCTCATTTGGTCACTGAAAAGTAGAGACTCACTTGAACCGCTAGAGGGATCTCTCTTCTTTGGAAAGGAAAACAGCTATCTAAATTGTATAATAAACTGTGAACTTGAAATGACACAGGAAAGAGCCAAGCAGGACTGCAAATTAACTATTGCAGTTTTCAAAGATGTTTCAGTGTCTGCAGAGGGGTCCTGCCCCTGGGGAGTCTGACCTTTCCAAGGTCCTGAGAGAGATGTGGCAGAGATGGACTCTGTCACATAAACATGCTTTGAACTACTTGAGGGGACTTCAATGAAATCTTGAAGAAAGAAAGCTACAGGCTGAAGAAAGGACAGCGATAGTTCAGATCATGAAGGCCAATTGCCACAAGCTCCTGTGGAATTTGTAACTCTTATTTTATGGTAGTTTTGAAGAACTTCACATTTTGACATTTCAACACTTTAGACATTTGAAAAGAATGAGAGCGAGGTGACACACACACATAGACACAGACAGACACACACAAACACACATCATCACTTAATTCTCACAATTTATGAAGGAGATATTTGTATTCTCATTTTATATACATAGACTCAGACTTGGGGAAGTTAAGTCATTTCTTCAACTACTAAGTAAAAAAGCCAAAATTTTAACTCAATTCAGATACTTTTTCTTTTACTTAAGCTTCCTGTGTTAAAAAACAGAATTTTGGAAGAAAGTGTCCTATGTTAAGTATCTGATAGCTCAGAAATATAACACAGAAGATAGTCATATAATATAAACTTCTGAAAAACAGATGTAAGGAAGTTCAGAGAAAAAATTAATAGTTTTATATGGAGAGATTTAAAAGTATAGAAGAATCACAGAAGTGAAATTTTGACAAAATAGTCACGAAATTGCAATGAGGGAAAAAAGAGAGACACACTGAAAGGGATCATTGTAGTGATATAAAAAGCTCTCTGAAATAACTAACTGTAGAAATGCCTCCTTGGGTCTTCTTGTCATGCAGACCGTATTTTTCTTATTTGTTCCAGTCATCTTTTTTTTAAAATTAAATTTAATTAATTAATTTATTTATATGACTGCGTAGGGTCTTAGTTGCGGCATACGGGATCTTTCGTGGCAGCACGCTGGCTCTTTATTGTGGTGCACAGGCTTCTGTAGTTGTGGTGTGCAGGTTTCTCTCTAGTTGTGGTGTTAGGGCTCCAGAGCATGGGGGTCAGTAGTTGTGGTGTGCAGGGTCTCTTGTTGTGGCGCGCAGGCTTAGTTGCCCCATGGCATGTGAGCTCTTAGTTCCACAACCAGGGCTAGAATCTGTGTCCCCTGCATTGGAAGGCGGATTCTTAACCACTGGACCATCAGGGAATTCCCTCCAGTCATCTTTTGAGTCTTCTCTTCCTTGCTGACAAAAGAATCCTAACTGTTACTCAAGTGATCGTTTTATTTGAAAAAGAAAAGTCCTGTACAAAATGAGAAAGACGTGACTTAAAGTTGCTATAAAAATACTTAGTGTTTTAACAAAGAGTAAAGCAAACTAGGGTCAATAGAAGTAAACAAAATTGTTTGGACATTAGAGAAACTAATGCTATCAGTCTGTGATCTCAGAATCAGGAATAGTGCTCAGACAGTGGAGACACTGATCTATCTGTCCTGGTTAGACTCTATGAAATAGGAATATATTTACTAGTATTTCCAGAGTATCTTGGATATGTGTCCTCAACAGTTCATTTGTACCTATTCACAAAGTGGCTAACATCCCAGCAACGACCTTCTGATACTGCCTGCATGCATCCTGAGGTCTGATTAGTCCTACCTCCTTGTGTCCTTCCAATTATCAACATGATCATTTTTGCCTCTTGCTTTTTCTTACATTGTCCTTCAATCTGGAGTGTCCTCTTCCCTTGGTTTTTCTCCTGTCTCCTCTGCCTAACCAATTTATTCAATTCCTCAATGTCTATCTCTTGTCTTGCTCTGTTACCTTTAGTCTCAATGATTCCTCTTGTTTGTGAATTCCAAAATATTCACTGGTAGTATTATATCACTGATTATGTAATTTTAAAACATGTGTTAGTATTATCTCTCCAATATAATTATTTCTGTGACTACCATATTGTTTTGCATAGTGCTTGTTCAACAACGACTTGTTGAGATTGGAAGAAACAAGACCAGCTGGGTAATTTGCAGCCTTCCAAATAGAAAGTGATGGGAAATGAGGGATGGTAATAAGGATGGCAATAAAGACATCATAAAGAAAGTGAATAAGATTTGGTAGTGGATGAGTATTACGTGAGGAGGACAGCTTTGGTGGATTACAAGATCTTTGGTTTTCGTGTCTGGAGATACTCTTAGTGCTACCGGTGGAAAGGGATAATTGTAAAAGGAAGCTTCCTGGTGGAAAAGTAAGAGTTATTACTGGAATTTGGACCAGCCCAATGTGTTGACCACATGGTCAACCTTTATATGGTACAATTTAAAGGTACTGAAATAATTGTTACTGCAAATTATCTCCCTCACTAGTCTTCCAGAATGCCTGCCCTGTCTGATTTTAATTCCACATTTGTACATCTGCCTTAACAATCTGGGGCTAAGATACAGCAAACTGTATTTCCCAGACTTGGTTGCCAGCTGGCTTCCTGTTAGGTTCTGCCAAGAAGCACTAGAGTGATGGGAACACAAGAAGGAGACAAGGACTTCCTTATTCCTATTTGCTGTTCCAGCTGCTGTCACCTTAGCATGACAATTCATGCAGCAGTGACATTTCACCCCAGTAGGAACAGTCTGTCTTAACAATGGCATCTGGTTTCAATTTCCGGCTTCTTTGAATTCTAAAGCTAGTTAATTGCTCTCCTTCATAAGTACCAAGTGCAACCAGGCATTGCCCCCTCTTTAGAGGTCTGAGTCCCAGATCTGTAAGGCCCCTGCTTTGAGATCCTAAATTCTAATAATTTAACCTCCTCCTTTTTATTCCCCAAGCTTTATGTGTAGTAGCTTGCATGTTATCTCTGGGTAATCTTCAGTGTTCTCTGTTGCTCTGTCAGCCCTCAAACCTGTATAACCAGCTTCTATACTAAAACTTTTTGCTAGAATACTTACTGTTTTCTGATGCCATCTGACTGACACCGCTAGGAGACTCTAGCAGTTAAAGGTTTATGCAAATAGAGTTGGGGTCTCCAATAATTCTTTTGGGAAGATCAAGGAAGGATTTATGCTCAAAAGTAGCACTTGCAGGGCTTCCCTGGTGGCGCAGTGGTTGAGAGTCCGCCTGCCGATGCAGGGGACGCGGGTTTGTGCCCTGGTCTGGGAAGATCCCGCGTGCCGTGGAGTGGCTGGACCCGTGGGCCATGGCCGCTGGGCCTGCGCGTCCAGAGCCTGTGCTCCGCAACGGGGGAGGCCACAGCGGTGAGAGGCCCGCGTACAGC
>NW_006780914.1:1500144-1502365 GCF_000442215.2 Lipotes vexillifer | reverse complement strand
AAAAAAAAAAAAAAAAAAAAAAAAGTAGCACTTGCAAATGACCTTGAATATGGCTTTAGAAGTGTAAAGGTGGGATGGAAAAAGCTTTTCAAGGCATGAAAGCACTATAAAAATACTCATTAACAGGAAACACAAAATGTTAAAATTATGTTGGAAATCATGATGTGTAAAAGTTAATATTTGGTAATGAATTTGCAAAGGTAGCATTGTATCAGATATTAGTGGAGGGATCTTTAAAGCCAGGCTCAGAATTGCTGAATCTTTAAAGGCTTTTGAGTAGCTGGGTTGAAATGTTAGGAAGTTAGAGGAAGAAAGAAGGGAAACATAGTATTGAACATCTATACTTTGGAAGATAATGTAGTAACTATGAGTAAGTTCTGTGAGATAATAGAGATAATAGGGATGTCATATTCTTCTATTTTTCTAGCCAAATTTAACCTGCTCTGTGTTTCCAACCATCTGACTGGCAGGACATCCAGTATCAGTCATTATTAGAACTTACTCTTTACTTTCATCTAAGAAGCTGGGGCTCACATTAATTATTCTGTGAAAATGGAAGAGGTCCCTGGTCTTTAGTGCATGATGGCCACCATTGTTTTGTTCATTTTAATGCTGGGCAAGTCTATTGAGAGCTGCAGAGATGCTCTGGTTGGGTTCCAGAGATGCCTTTTCACATGGTCTTCTTTGACACAAGAAATTTGTAGTTGCTCTCAGGGCCACAGTGTGTTTTTCAGCCTCTTTGTATCTCCACAGTCATCCCCATTAGAAGTTCTGCCACTTCCTGAGCTTTGCTTGGAGTAGAATACAGGTTTTGCACATGCCCTGTGAGAGGCAGAATAATCGTCTTACAAAGATGTTAATCCTAGTTCCCAGAACTTATGACTGTTACATTATATGGAAAAGGGGAATTAAGGTTGCAGAAATGATTAATGTTTCTAATCAACTGACTTTAGGATTTTCTGAGTGGGCCCAGTGTAATCATAAGCATCTTTAAAAGTGGAAAGGGAGGCAGAAAAGAAGATTGGAGTGATCTGATGTAAGAAACTCAACCTGCTGTTCCCTGCTTTGAAGATGGAGGAAGAGGACCATGAACCATGGCATGTGGGCAGCTTCTAGAAGCTGGAAAAAGCAAGGGAATGGATTCTCTTCTGGCTCCTCCAGATGGGAATGCAACTCTGCTGACATCTTGATTTTAATCCAGTGAGACCTCTTTTGGGCTTCTAACCTACAAAACTGTAAGATAATATATTTGTAGGTTTAAACCATACGCTCGTGGTCATTTCCTACAGCAGCAATAGGAACCTGATATACTCCTGGAGCTGCCACATCTCTTTCCCCTAGACGTGGGTTGCTTCGCTCACACCTGCATGCCTGACACAGTTTGCCTTCCTCCCATCTCAGTTTCAACATATTCACCCTTCCCTCTTTCAGAGCAATTCCAGAAACACAGGGATATTTCTGTACAGACCCTGAAATACAGAAATATTTTAATTTTTCCCAAGAAAAGCTTAGACCTTGTAAGAGTCAGCAAACCTTAGTCCACAGGCCAAATCTGGCTGATGGTTGATTTTGAAAATAAAGTAGTTCTGTGGGAACACATTCATTTGCATATTGTTTATGGCTGCTTTCATACTATAAAGGCAAAGTTAAATAGTTGCAGCAGAGACCACATGGCCGGCAAATCCTTAAATATTTACTATCTGAGACTTTGCAAAGAAAGTGTGATGACCTCTACCTTAGAAACAAAATATGGCTAAATCTGAGGGCGGGGATGGGGATTAATATGGGGAGAGCAGAATTTCCTTTTCAACTGTTATTCTACAGCAGCCGTAAGTAAGACATAAGTTACTTCAGTTGATTAACTCATGGTTGGTGTAATGGGCTGAAAGGCAGCCCCAAAGACATCAGGTTTTATCTCTTGAACCTATAAATGTTACACTGTTTGGAAAAAGGGTCTTTGCAGATATGAATAAGCTGAGAATAATTAAGATGAAGAGCTAATTCTGGATTATCCTGATGGGCCCTGTATACTGTCACGAGTGGCCTTATACAAAAGAGGTAGAGGGGGATTTGATATACTCGCAGAGGAGAAGGCAATGTGGAGACAGAGGCGACATTGGAGTGACAGAACCCACAATGAAGGAACGCCAAGGAATGTCAGCAGTCAGTCACCAGAAGATAGAAGAGGCAAGGGATGGATTCTCTCCAAGAGTCTCAGCAG
>NW_006780914.1:1465930-1500134 GCF_000442215.2 Lipotes vexillifer | reverse complement strand
CAGCAGGAAGCACAGCTCCGCTGACACCTTGATTTTGGACTTTGGCTTTCAGAACTCTGAGAACATAAATTTCTGTTGTTTTAAGCCACTGAAGTTGTGGTAATCCTGTTACAACAGCAATGAGAAGTTAGTACAGATGGGAAGACCATACTGAGAAGCTTGCAAACTTTTAACTGGCCCACATGATTGAAGCCAGTAAAAATTTTATCAGCTTGTGAATTCCAGACTCATTATTTCACATAATATCTGGCTTTGGTGGAAGAAATGCAGAGAAATGTGAAGGAACAAGCTTTGGGACTTATAGACTTGGTGAGTACTCAAATCATTTAATAGTGTATAAATGATTTCACAGTAATACAGTCAAAGTTCTTAGAGTAAATCATTTTGATTCCCACTTCTGTCTGGCATAGAGAAATAATCAGCATTTCAAAATGAGCCCTTGGCTGTTCTATCATTGCCTCAATAATGCTTATGGAGCATACAGTATGCCAGCTTACATTCCCTTCAAAATCAGTATATGTACACATGTTATATTGTATTGTATTGTATATATATATAATGCTCTCTCACCCCTGTTAGCATATTTAATATGTTAAATATGCTAAAAATTTAAGCCTGCTTCACTGAAAACCATTTACAACTAGCTTATTCTTATAGATTGGTACATATTTGAACTCTTAACATCTATAATATACTTCTTTACCTTTAATATGTATTATTCTTTCCTAAGAAAGCTGCATATCTCAGTAAAACTGGAAATAATAAGATGATCTATTTGGGGTTTTGATGGTTTCATGCCAAAATTTTTAAAAGTAATCATATTATTCATTTCACTCTACCAATTCAAAGTCAAGTTTTAAAACTCATCTAGCAGTGGGAATAATCCCTTTTCCTGGTAGCGCATACCTCTTGTGCACCATATTGAATTCTCTTTGTCCAGTCACAGATGAGGAACTGTTTCTACACAGGCTGGACTTCTCATAGGGATACCCTAACAGGGCGTGGGCTCGGGTAATGCAGGTGTGTTCCCCTTCTGCCCTGGGGTCTCCCTGAGGCTGAGAGCGTCTGCTCCTGAGGTTTATTCCATTAGGCTTTCTCAAAGTCCCTCCATTTGAGCAGCCTCTTGTGGTGGCCAACTCAACAGCGAACCTTTGTCAGGACCCTCCCTTCTTCCCTGTTTACCATCCCCACTCCATCGCATTTCTGAATGGTCCATTCATGCAGCAGCTTTTATTTCAGGCTTTGTTTTTGGGGGGAAACCCAAGCTAAGGTGTTAGAATACTGCAGTCAAAAGAAAACACCAGTAGATACTAATTTTTAAAACCTTTCCATTAAGGATATTTACAAGTAACAAAAGTAGAGAGAGGAGTAAAATGGAACGCCTTGAACCCTTCACCCCATATGCCTTTCCCCAGAGTTTCCACATAGATCCCCAGGCATCTATTTTTGAAATAGATGCCTAGACAAGGTTTTTATTGGAGGGTGATCTAAAGGTAAATACATATGTAATTTTGCTAGTTAATACTAAATTTCCCTCATCAGGATTATATCCTTGTAGATCCTTCTTACCAACAAAATATGAGATCCCATTTCCCTATAGCCACCCAAATGAAGTATGTTGTCAAACTTTTGGATTTATGCCAATCTCATCTGTGTAGTTTTAATTACATTCTGTTATGTGAGCAAGTTTTTGTGTTTATTTGTGAATTCTTTCTTCATGTCTTTTGTCTACTTTCCTATAGGGCTGTGGGTCTTTTGCTCTTCATTTTTCAGAAGGTCTTTCATATGAGGGAAATTAACACTTTGTGATATAATTTGAAAATATGTTTTTTTCAGTTTTTGTCATTTTATTTTGTTTTGGTGTTCTCATGCATTTCTTCTGACCATATCTTTATAAAATAAAGACCCTACAAAGTAATTATTGGAAAAGAGATTTGTATGAGAGATTATATTAAGTATTGAGTGAATTAACCTTTCCTATATACTTTATGAAAGATTTACTATAAAATGTTCAAGTTTGCAAATTATCTCACATCATTCCAACACTGAGTAGTTATCGTTTTGTCTAATTCTCTATGTCCTTTTTTTATTCGTTGTCACACTTTCCTCCCTTTTTCTCTCCTCTGAGTTTTTCAATTTCTCCCTCCCGTCCTCTCTTTCTTCCTTCCTTCCTTCCTTTCTTTCTTTCCTACTTCCTTTCTCCCTCCTTCCCTCCCTCCCTCTCTCCCTTCTTTCCTTCTTCCCTCCCTCCCTCCCTCCCTTCTCTCTCTCTCTTTCTTTCTTCCTTTCCTCCTTCCTTACTCCCTCCCTTCTTTCCTTCCTTTTCCTTCCTTCTTTCTTTCCTTCCTTCCTTCATTCTTCCTTTATTCTTTCCCTCCCTCCTTCCCTTCTTTCATTTGCCTTCCTTCTTTCATTTGATATATTATGATGAGCAAACAGGAGAGTCTAACAGGAGAACAAACATTAATCAATACGAACACCAGTAAAATTGCAACTCTGACATGTGCTAGAAGGAGAGGCACATGATGCTATGTGAGGCTGTAACTGTTGGGTTTTCATCTAGCCAAGGGAGATCAGAGAATATGTCTTTGAAGAGCTAACAATTAATGAAACTCTGCAGGATCAGTAAGAACCAGAATAAAAGCAGAGGGGCTAGCTTTTTAGCCAAAGGGAACAGCATCTGCAAAGGTCTTGTGAAGAGAGCAAGTGTGGAAGTAGAAGAGACTGAGAGTGAGGCCATTGTGAGTGGAGCAGAGAGTGATGAGAGGCTGGAGTAAGGGCAAAGGTAAGGTGATTGATGTAAGGGTAAAGGTAATGGGTAAGGGGCAGAACTTGTGGGGCCACGATAAGGATCTGTGTCTTTATCCTAAGACCACTTCGCAGCCATGGAAGTGTTTAAAGAGAAGGGAGTGGGTATGATCAGATCTGTATTTTGAAAAGGTCATTATGACTCCTGTATGAAGAAATGCAGATAGGAATCAGGCACTGCGGTTTGAGAGAGGACAGCGGGTGATTAGTGTGGGTGTCAGCAGGGGTAGACCTAGTGCATTTAACACTGGAATGTCTCATTTTAAAAAAATCTCCCCAAGTGACAAAATTATTTTCAGCTTATAATGACAGCTTATAATGATAATGGCTAGAAAAGAAATACAGTCAAGGAAGACTTTCTTTCACTGAACTTTGTGTCACACCAATAAAAAATAATTGAAAGATAAAATAATGTTGCACCAAAATGGATAAATGCACAGCTACTCATTCAGTTGTTTTTATATCTATTTAACAGTTTAAACTTTAGTCATCTGATTATAATTCTATAATAGTATCTTATATAAATAATTTCCTGACAATTGATAAGGGAATTTTCTTAAAATCAAAATGTAGGCAGCAACTCAGTGACAAAACTGATGGAACATTTTCTTTTCTTGATCCATTTTTGAGTTTTAAAATGATTACTAATTTAAAAAGAATAAATTTCAATTTTAATGATGCTATTCAATATGTGTAAATTAAAAATTGTACTTAGCAAATGAAATGTTGTACCTCATGGTTCACATTCTATTTCACTTTTTTAATGTTTTTAACACAAATATAGACTTTAAGTGGTCACACGGAATGACAGAATTGAAGTAACTCAAGTTCTGCTTCTTTATCTTTTACAGTCAATGTGCTTTCATCATATATTTTGAATCTACTGTTTAAATGAAAGAATACCTACAGCATCCAAAGAGAGCTCAACTGATTTCTGAACCATTACAAAGTTGTTTTTAAATGAAAGCATATCATATGCTGAATCCACAAGTGTTAAGAGCTGAGTGTACAACTGGGAATTCTCCAAATTAGCTTCCCTGAAAAAATATAATATTTATTGAAGGATAAGTAGTAAAAATGTGCTAACTTGAAGCTTATGTATATTATTGTTAAAAACTTAACAGTAGCCAGAGAAATTACCTAGAATTTAGATCCACGAAAGATTCCAGGGAGGAGGAATACTTTTGTCACTGACATTATTAAGAATGGCAATAATGAAAAGCAGAGGTTTTAAAATTCTCTGTAGATAATATATACCCCTTAAATGACTGCACCTGAGGAAGACCTCACCGACCACTTGGTCCACCCCTGGGTGGCAGTGAATGTGGAGAAAAATGGGTAAATTCACAGGAGAAATAGTTCAAAAAGGAACCCCACCTAGTCCCTGCTCTTAGAAAGTTTGTGCTGTGAGAAATGGGGAGGGGAGGCGTGTAACTCCATCTGTAATGACGTCCTCCTGCCTTTCCAGTGGAGAAGGTGTCTGGTGAGAGTGAATAGCTGAGGATGTATTTTGGCATAAGACTGACAAAAATGTTCTCCTTGGCCAAACTCGAGCCAGGCTCCTATGAGCACTATTCTGGATTAAGCCTAACCTTGGCCTATAAAGACTTGAATAAAACATTAACACAGTTTTGAAGAGCAATGACCCTAGTCGCCCTCCCACCCACCCCCAACACCCCCGCCCTTAAAGTGCCTGCAGGAGAGAATTCAAGGCTGCCCTAAGACTTTGCTATTTGTCTCAACCAACACCTGAAGACAGGGCCTCTGCCTCCCATCCTCTTGGGTGTGTAGGAACCTTAACTTCTCCATAAGCACCGGTTAATAAACCCAGATGAGTTTCACATGCACCAACCTCCTTTTCCTAATTTTTGTAAATTTTCTCTTCCCTGACTCTGTTGAGCCCCTGCTCATTCCTCTCCCTATCCCCTCATTTTTCCTCTAAAATGTCCAGTCACCACTGTACTAATCAGAGCTGAGTTTGGTTTACTCCGGACTCATTTCCCTATTGCAGTAGCATATTACCAATTAAGTTCTGCCCTTTACACTTTAGTGTCCAGATTTGTTTAACTTTGACAGGACTTACAAATCATCCTAAATACATATTTGAACAAAAGTAGCCACATGAAGCAGAGGCACCACAGAGATAAGATCCACAGGAAAATTCTACTATAGAAAGTCCTTCAGATGAGATATATTTGACTCTGTTGAATGTGGTTAGAAATAGAAGTTGGACTAGGCAGAAGACTGGTGGAAATTGAAACAGTTGGTCCATTGGCAGGAACTAGCAATAGAGATGGGGATTTTAACTAAAGGCTTTGGAGTTGCCAGAGCTAGATGGAGAGAGAAACTTGTAGAATATACTAGGTTAATGATAATTGCTAAAACTCAGATTTGTAAATAATGTGGAGATTTTTAAACAACAAGGGTCATTAGATCAAGCAAAACTTTCAGTTTTCCAGCAAGTTGTATGAGATGGAATCAAAGGGCTAAGGTACTAATGGGAATTTTTAAAAAGTCAAGCAATATAACACCTGTATATACTATTTTGCCAAGTTATAGCTCCACTATATCAATAAATGTGACTATTTGACAGCAACTTATATATACATAAAGAGGCACAGATTTTCTGCTTATTAAATGCTGACATTACATTTGCTAATCAATCATTCTCTTATTCTGTAAAATATGTGATACTTATGGAATGCCAGACTCTGAGCTATGTAGTGGTCCCTGTCCTCTGAGAGCTTATAGACCAGATTTAACAAAGGTGAAAGTGCTCCAGGAGATTTTACTCACCTCTTCTTGTATCTATCCCTAGCCTTTCTCAGCTCTGCTCTGTATCTGAGGAGATCTGAACTTTTGGGCTGCATTTCCCAGGCTAAGCTGGAATATGGCTGGGTTTGGCCAAAGAGAGGCACTGAAGAGAAGATGGAAGGTGGCAGAATTGGAGAAGCCAAAGTGCTAGTAAAGCCATCTTTCTGAGTCATTCCTCAATCTCTAGAGGTGGTAGTTGGCTTTCTGTTGTTATTCTTTTTTTTTTTTTAATTTTTTAAAAACATCTTTATTGGAGTATAATTGCTTTACAATGGTGTGTTAGTTTCTGCTTTATAACAAAGTGAATCAGCTGTACGTATCCATATATCCCCATATCTCCTCCCTCTTGCGTCTCCCTCCCACCCTTCCTATCCCACCCCTCTAGGTGGTCACAAAGCACCAAGCTGATCTCCCTGTGCTATGCAGCAGCTTCCCACTAGCTATCTATTTTACATTTGGTTGTGTATATACGTCAGTGCTACTCTCTCACTTCGTCCCAGCTTACCCTACCCCCTCCTCGTGTCCTCAATTACCTCAACGCCTCAGTTCTTTCTCTGTGTAATTAATTCCTTGTGTTAAATCCCTTCTCCTGTAATATCTGCTGTAATTTCTGTTTTTCTGATGGGATCCTGACTGATATAGTAGGGCACCTAACCTGGACTTGGGTTCTCAGGGGAAGATTCTCAGGAAAAATGTAATATTCCTATTTTTAAAAGATAAACAGAACTTGGCAATAGGATGAGAGGATAAAGAAAAGGCATGATTCAGCATCATGTCCAGATTTTTGGTTTGGGTATGTAGGTGGATAAAGTTGCCATTTGTTAAGAAAGGAAGCAGAAACAGACGAACAAGTTTGGGGATGGGATGGAAATGCTGAGTTTGAGTTGCTCGTGGGATACCCAAGGATAGATGTGCAGTAGGATTTGACAGAATCTGAACACAGAAGAGATATCGTCTCCTGAAACCCTCCTTCTCTTTCTGATCCCTCAGTTGCCTTGTTTGGTGGATTACTACATCTCTCTTCTGTACTTTCAAACTATTATCCCAGGTTTCATTTGCATCTGCTCAGTTCGCCTTTATCTTAAAAAAAAAAAATCAAAAATTTTTTTCTTAAAGTCCAGGTTTCCACCAGCTTTTTGGGGGCTATATCTCTATTTTTCCTATTATGAATAATTTTGTTTCCATGGCAGTTATTTCTATTTCCTTCTCGCCCACTCTTCCTTAATCCACTGAAACCTGTCTTCCATCCCCACTGAAACTGATTCAGAAACTGATCTTGGCAAATACAACAGTGACTTGCTTATTGCTAAATCCAGTGGGCTCTCAGCTCTGAGCTGGCCAGAGGTGCTAAATTCTGGTTAGTGGCCAGTAAACAGCAAATAGTCAGTAAACAGGAGTTGTTATTATTATGCTTGGGCTGAATTAATTTTTTAATTCTTACTGCTAAATTTTTTTTCCAAGATGAATTATCTCAACAAATCCTCAGTTTGTCTGACCATTTCTTTTCTTCATGAATTTGTGTCTCATTACCTACCATCAAAACAATTAGTGAATTCAGCAGAAAAAAAAATGATTCACATACATCACTTAGCATCTTATGGAAAGAATAAAAATATAAACCCTATAAAAATTGTTTGACTAAAATTTTCAACTAGCTGTTTGTTTAATTACAGAGAGAGCTTCAAAACGATGCAAGCTGCCTTAGGGGAATGATAGGCGAAAGCATTTTCCCCCAAACCTATGTTTTCTTGTAGTAGCCACAAATAGCTAGTAATCTTTACTAAGAAGCAGAAATGAGGAATAAGGGTCATTTACTAAGTGGCATGTTTGATTTATAGTCTAGTAGTTGCAAAGAATTAGCAGTGTGTTTATTTTTCAATAGCTCACAGCATAAAAGGCACGGCTATAGTGATGAGCAAACTCTTAAATCATATCTTTGCCTCAGTGTAAAAGAGAATATGCTTTAATAGAACAGCGTGACCTCATCTTTCAGTGTCTTTTAGAGGAAGGAACACAATCTACAAATGAGATGTGATACCTTATTTTTTTGTTTTTTCAGTTTGCGCTTAAAAGAGCAGTTCTTTATTTGTAGACACTTTGAATTGTGAAAGCCAAGATTTGCCATGTGTGCATTTGTAATCATATGTGCTCAGATTTATGCTGATTCACAGCTAATAAACCTCAGGCTCTGAAGCAGAAAAACCACAAAGTGATCTTGAAGTTTTTAGTAAACTGGTATTCTCCATAATGTAACACCAGTGGTTGGACTGTGTGAACATATTCAGGGATCATTTATAGATAACACAGTTTTTTAAATTAGAAGATTATAGTGACTACAATGATCAGTCTCATTTAGATCCCACATAAAACCTTAAAGATGATAAAATCCCATGATAGGACTACAGGTATGATTTCTTTTTTGTTTTTTTGTTTTGTTTTGTTTTGTTTTTTGCGGTACACGGGCCTCTCCCGTTGCAGAGCACAGGCTCCGGACGCGCAGGCTCAGCAGCCATGGCTCACGGGCCTAGCCGTTCTGTGGCACGTGGTATCTTCCTGGACCGGGGCACGAACCCGTGTCCCCTGTATCGGCAGGTGGACTCTCAACCACTGCGCCACCAGGGAAGCCCTTATTTCATATTTTTTTAATAAAAATAAATGGTTTATTCTCTTAATGACTAAAGAGATAGAAGGACACCAATACCGTGTCTCTCTGAAATGCTTACTCATAATCTCTTTCATCACATAGAGAAGCTCTAAAGAGAATAAAATGCAGCGCATAATGTAATCTGTCATGATACATTGACGTGCTGAGTAAGAAAATTCAGAAGGAGGAAGCATTTTAATTTAACATGAAACATCTATTTTTATAACATTTTCTCTTGTATTGTTCTAGTTCCTTTGTGGTTTTAAAAAATATAATTTGCCTTACATTCACTGAATTAGGTTACACCTAACTGCAGGATTAAAAACAGCAAATGGCTAATCAAATAAGCAAATAAAAGAAAGAAAGAAAGAAAGAAGTTAGTACATAAAAATAAACATACACAAAAAAACCATATAGATTGTTTTGATGACCCCTTGGAAAGCATCCATGCTTTGTTGCCCAATATTGAGCTTAATTTGATTATTTCTCCTCTTTAAAAGACAAATGGAGTTCATTACATGGCACTTTTCTGACACATGGCACTATTTCTCTAGGTCAAGAACATACATACATTCTTATATGGAATTTATGTGATTTAAGCAAAGAATAGAGCCTCACTCAAGTCACAATGTACCACAGGGTTTGTGTTTGGATATGTGCATAAAAGTCCAGAAAAAGCTGAATAATCTGGCCAAGGAATTTTAGGGGCTCTGGAAGAGCTAGCTGAGCACCATAGGACAGGAGCTAATATCTTCCTTTTCTTTCACTCTATTTCAAATAACTTGCAATTTTGCATAGCAGGTATTGACAACTTGAACCACTTTTGCCAGATTTAGATTTCTGTACATCAACCGATGAATAAATCCATCCTTACTCCCTTTCTCTCTTCCTCTCCTTTCCTTATTTTCATTCTTATTACTTCTCTGATTGTGCTACTTATAGGTTATGTAATCGTAAGTAAGTTACTTAATTCTTCTATGCCTTAGCTTCTTTCCTGGTGGGAATAATAATAAGAATACATTCTCAAGGGTTGTTTTGGTGATTAAATGTGTTACTACATCTATTGTGCTCAGAATATTGCCTGTTTTAAGAGCTTAAAATGTTATTTATTCTTATTATTCATTTTTCTTCCTTTTTTGTTTTTCTCTTATGAAGAGTATATAAATATATTGTCACCAAATATTAAATTAATATAGAAGTATAAAGAGTAAAATGTGAAAGTTCCTTTTCCTTGCCTCCCACTGACACTCTCCTTGACAGAGATAACAATTTGATGTGTATAATTTTAGCTCTTTGTCTAAATATCTGCATGCAATCGTGTATCAAATACACACACACACAAACACATCCATATATAAACTGATATATATATACATGCATATACACTTATTCTTTACATAAAAGGGACTATATCATTTGTATTTTTTGGCAACATTAATATACTTTAGATATCTTTCCATGTTAAAATGCATAATTCCACCACATACCTTTTAATTAATTAATTAATCTAACATATTTATTCATTACAAGATATTGTTCTAGACATTAGTGATTTAATAGTAACCAATAGATAAATTATTTGCCCACAGATGTTTGGGTTCTAGTGAAGGAGATGGATAATTAATATGTAGCTCAGTGTTTAATGTCAGGAGCTGGTACATTTTATGAAGAAAAACAAAGAGGGATAAAATGTAGGGAAGGTTGAAGTCAGGATGATACAGGGTGACATTCAAGCAGAGCTTTTGAAGAGGATAAACCAGCCAAGAGAATGTCTGGAGAAAGAATAATACAAGTAGAGGAATATGAAAGTGCAAATGCCCATGATTTTGAAACAGGGCAAGTGATGAGGGAAGAGGGAGGAGATGAGTTCACAGAGGCAGAGGCCACATTACACAGGACTGTGGTTCTTGGTAAGGACATTGAATTGGATTTGATTAACTTTACTGAATCCCTGCCTCTTTTACTACAGTATGGATGTAACATAGCTTACTTAACTCTTCTTTTCTAATGAAGGGAATGTTTTAAGTGTTTCTTATAAAAGATTATAAAGACCACACTTTGCTCATCTCCAGTGCACAAGGGAATATTTCTGCAAGTTGTATTCCTGGAGCAGAATAACTACGTCGAAAGATAAGCACAATGTAAATGTTGATAGATACTGCCTTCCAAAATTTGCCTTCAAATTGCCTTCCAAAAAGGCTAAATTTACATTCCCACCCATGGTGTACGGAAGTGACCATTTCTCTTTTTTCTTTTCAACACAGGACATTGTCTTCTTATTTTAAATAATCCAGTGGTAAAGAAATCACGTCTCTGTTTTGTTTTAGTGTGCATTTTCATGATTATTAATAAAGCTGAGAACCATTTCCTATGTTTATAACTATTGGATTTTTTTTCTCTTGTGAATAGCCTATTAATCAAGTTTTCATTCCAGATCATGTCTGTGGCCAGTCTTTGTACTGGCTGTCTTTGGGTCAATTGTCCACCCTTAGTACAGTCAGCTGTGTCTGGAGGATTGAGGTTATATATTACAAAACATAGCTCGCTAAGGCCATTCCTCAGCATGGGCTATAAGTAGTGCTTGATTACCTATAAACTATATGAGTGAAGCAGTTACTCTGATTAATGCCCAGTGCAATTTGATGGCGAGTGAAATTAGGAATGAAACACAATATTTATTGAGCACACGCTAAATGCCAAGCTCTATTTTAGATGTTATGAGGGACAGAAAGTTACACATGGTTGTGTCACTGTCCTCAAGATACTTTTAATCTTGTAAAGAGAGATGACAAGTACAAAACTAATTATAATTCAGAATGGAATACAAGATCCCCAAGAATGACACAAACTGAATGATAAAGTAATTCTGAGCAAAAGAGAAATCACATTCAACTGAGAACTCTGCTAAGGTTTAGTGCCTTAGATTTTGAATAAGTGTAGGATTTTTTAAAGTACAAAAAAGTACAAAGACAGAAGTAGAAATCAGCTACAGTCTCACCACTGAGAGAAAAACATGTTTTTTTTAAACTAATGACTCAATATTTTTAAGGATATCCTGCCTTATATTTGTGTATGTGTATGTATATATATGTGCATGTGTCCATATGAGTATATGCAAAGTTTTATACAAATGGGGGCTTTTTATGGGCAAGGACCTTGTCAGTGTTGGGTTTATTGGCCAATTCAGGTACTCAGGACTTTTTTTTTTTTTTAGGTTTAGACATTTTTTTTTTAATCAGACAAAATGAAAAGTAAACAACTACATTTAAAAAATTATAGTAATTAGAGCCTATATAACCAAAACTGCTACCTGGAATTTTTCAACATTTTCACTTTAGCAGAATTAGACAAATGACACCTGATAGTACAATTTTTTTTTTTTCCTCCAAAAGTAATACTGAGTATGTCCTGTAGACACTACAAGCTAAGAAATATACTATGTATTATAAAGACAACTAATAGTAATAGTAATGATGGCGACAAAAAGTCTGATTCTTTAAAGAAAGGTTCAATAATCTTTCATACACTAGTTTTACTGTTGTTGGAGAGTAGAGTGAAATACGCTAAACTATGAGCTCTTTAAAGGCAGAAACCAGACTAGACGTGGCATCTATTCTAGCACATAGGCAGCCTTTAATAGGTGGTGAATGAAACATAAATACTGGATATTCAATTAGGTGAAAATTTCTCTATCCTAGAAAAACTGATTGAGGTTTCACTGCATTAAAAAATACATATTTATTTATTCCCTAAGACTCCCATTACTTAATTCCTTGCCTGAACTTGCTTCAGATTTTATAGTTCAACAAGCTAAACAGATACAAGAAGAGAAATGGTGTTAGTTCATCTTTTATGAAAGTACTGAAAAACAGTCCCACCACTGACTGAGGCGTCTCTCACTCTGCATATCGGGCCTAAGGAAGAATGGATACAGAAGGTAGACTTCCCCCTCCCCCTGCCCTTTTGGTAAGCTTTCCATTTTCTAACTTCAGCACAAAAACATATTTAAAACAGTCTGACTATGGGAAAATCTTCCTCTTTTCCATCCTTAGTAGAGACTCAAGTCTTTCACTTCTTGTCACATCTATTTTTGCGTATTCAAGGTTTTCAGATTTTGAAACTGAGTATTTTCATGTTGTGCCCTCCTTGTGGGGATGAGACTTTATGTATACTTTATATAATTTCTGATATAAGTATACTCAGGTGTTGAATGAATGAATATTTTATAAATTGTTCTTTCTATGTTAATAAAACTATACCTATTTAGCTAGTCATATTTATAGATTACATAGTATTTCATTACTTGTATAATTTACTCAACCATTCTCCTATGGATAAATGTTTAGATTTATTTTCATTTCTATGTTATTTTAAACGACTGATAAGAACAATGTTGGGCTAAATCTATTTTATACACATGTGATTATCTCCTTGGAGTAAATTTTTAGAAATGAGTTTTCTGTCAAAAAGAATAAAGCATATTTTAGAGGATTGTGATGCATAATAGTCAAACTGTCCCCCTGCATAGAAATGTGAATGAAATTATTACCAACAGGATACAGCAACATATATTTTCACACACTGACCAGATCCAGATTTGATTTTTTGACGTAGGCAGAAGTGAGAAATTCTAGTAGTTATTTAGTTTATTTTGGGTCTGGGGAGAGGGTTGGGAGTGAGTACGTTTTTAACAAACATCATTTGAGACTAACTTTATTTGGTCTGGCTTAAAGGACCACAACTCCTCGGGGTTTTTTTATGTTTGATAAGTATTTGTCAAATTCATTTTATAGTTTTTACTCTTAGAAGTCATAGACTGGTTCAGTATTCTTCAAATAAAAATCAGAAATAGACATCTAGTGAATCTTCTTGTATCACATAATAAACAGGAATTGGAATTTAAATTCTTATTTCTTTCTCTACTGCTAAAACTGTGAGGCTATGTTGAGTTAATGTAACTTCTTAGCAAGCTACTAAACTTCATAAGCAGTTTATCCGTTAACCACAGTGTAACTGTAATCATGAGTTAATTTGCAGTTATTTCGGAAGTGTCTTCTGTGGATGGTTGTGCCAGTTACTAAGCAATTGTCTCTCAGCTCCAAATCACCCTTCTGTACTTGCTTCATGATGCTGAAGCTGGAACTCTGCAAACCTTATTTCTGCTCACCAGCTGACTCGCTGTTAGACTCTACCACAGGGGCAGAGGAAGGAGACTAAAGCTGGAGAAGAAAACAGGGACTCTGCCCTTCTGTGTACTTCCTGTCGGCTTCCTGTCTACTCTCAGTTCCCTGAGCATAACCTTGGCAATGCTTCTTCATCGAGCAGTGGCAGGCAGTTCTTCCCTGGGTAGCAGCAGCTGAGTTCAGTTTGCACTCTTTCAACTCTCGTGGAACGAGCCTCACTGGGTCATTCTTACAGTCACCACCATCAATCAACAGCGTCCCAACCTCTGAGGTCCGGGCCCCAGTAACTTGGGGTCTCTCCCCTAAGCTCAGAGACACTAGTACCCATTGAGTAACTAAACCAGAAGTCCCTTCAAAAGTCTGAGTTTCAGCTCTTCAGGACTCCCCCATCCCACACCTAAGTTTCTAAATTTTAGTAAATTTAACCTTTTCCTTTTGTTCTTTCAGCCATAGGGATAGTATCTGCTTCCTGCAGTTGCTGCTTCTTTCTTTCTTTTTATTTTTCAGTTACTTAGTTCACAACTTTATACCTAGTTGATGATTCCTAATATTAAATTCTCTCTGTTCAATGACTGGTATATTTTTTTATCCCCTTATTGGACCTTGATGGAGACAATGATCATAGAACAGTAGAAGTTTATAGTTTTTAAGAACAAAGTTATTCATTTATTGTCACCCAACATATATGTGACTCCCCAGAAGAGTTTCATGAGGCAGAGGAGGTTGAAGAGAACCAAGGGGTGAAGCCAATTTTTAATAAGTGTGGTTTATAAAATGTGCCCATACAGCATCACTTTCACCACGGAGAGCCACTGGATATACCTCTTTGCATTTTTTCCTCCAAAATCATAAAGTCACATCTCCACAGCTGTAGCAGGATGGATTTTCATGATGGAATCTGACTAATAATGGGTTGCTTGTAGAAGCAGGGCATTTCAGTGACCTGAGGTTATTCTGGAAGCTGCAATTATCTAAAGAGAATAACCACAGAAACTCCTATTTGAGGGAATTCAGGAAAATGTCATGGAGGTGCACCTTTGCAGTGACCATATATGTAAGCTGTGGCTGAGAGAAAGATTTCAGCATTGAGTTAAAATTCCTATGTGCAGTGACTGTGATCATAACAGATTATTCTCTTTTGATACTCAGTTTCTATAAAATTTTATGGTTCTACAATTTCAAGTTATCCATTAAAGCTCAACTACGTTAACTAAGTCTTAAGGGCCAAGATCATAGTTGTTCTGAAAATCAAAGTAGTTGGAAAACTGTTTTCTAACTGTGTTCTAGTGAATCAAGCTAGCTGACAAATTTATAGATACAATTCCTTTTGTGCAATTAGTTCAAGGCTCTATCCCATCAACTGTAACCATTTAAGAGTAAACTCTCATCGGATTTCCTAAGTTATTGATTATTATGAATTTCATCTAGTTTTGAAAAAAAGTCACCAAAATATTTCAAAAACATTTTTTCTGTCTTATAAAAGTAGATACAATGTAGTGTCAAATGCAATATGGCTACAGTGACATTTTTGGTACATTAAAATTTTCCATATAAGCTAGATTTGAGGATTTTATGTAACTAGTTGTGTCAATTGCAAATAATTAGTTTTGTGTCATTCTTACTAATTATTTTCCACTTAATTCTTTGGGTCTAATACCTCCTATGCAATGTTGAATTGAAATGGTCAGAGTGAGCATATTCATTTCATGCCTGATTTTATGGGGGATATTTTAAAAGTTTCACTATTGAATATACTGTTTCCTGTAGTCTTTTAATAAATAGCCTATATCTATCAGAATTTAGTACAGAAATCAGAAATCACTTTAGACATTACAAGGAGGAATAAACCTAATAGGCACTTGAAAAATTATTGGAAGGGCTGGAGGACAGGATTAGGGGTGGGGAGGGGGGAGGTTGATGCTGAAATTTGGTTTCAAGTTCACCCACCACCGGTGTCATCAGAGGTCAGTAAATTTGCAGCTACTACTGTTCTTGCTACTATTGCCACAGCTGCCTCACCACAAACCTGGTACCAGAAAAGAAAAATAATGAGTAATGAATCAACAAATCCTGTTGATTCTTGCTTGTTAACCGCATCTGCCAAAGGAAGATGGTCCCTGCTCTTCTATCAGTCAGGGTTTAGCAAAAGCTACAGTAGGTATCTGAACAGATATAATTTCATATAAAGATTTTTAAGCTAAGCATGAAGTTGTTAATTAACTCAAAAGAAAATAAAAGAAACTGCCAAAAACAAAGTTATGAAAATAACAATTGCAGGAAGCAGTGACCACTTCTAGGTCTAGGTGAACAAAGAAGAGGTTGGAATTACTAAATTTTAAAGGCTTTAAGGAAGAGACTTGTGGAGGTGAAACTCAGACATCTCAAGAGATGGAGCTGGTTTGCTGATACCTGGTTTCTCTGCAGAGGATGTAATGAAGCTATTTCTGTGAGTTTTAGGGGAAATTCAAACAAGATGTAACTGCAGCTATGGAAGAAAGTACCACAGCTGGGGTTTAGAAGCAGTGTCAGGGTGACTGTGTAGGAAAGAGTTAATGCAGTAGGTCTGATGTTGCTCTTTGAAGGGCTTGCTAGATGAGGCTGTCACATAAAAACTTGACTGGAATTTTCCCTATGTTACTAAATAATAATGCTGTTTTATGTGCCTAGGGCACTAAACCTGGCTGTACCAGTCTACCTAGATTGTTTGTGCAAACAATGAGATTTATAGTAAACACCTGCTATTCTTCTGGGAGTTTGGAATTTTGGAAATCATAGCTGATTGTGCAGGGAGAAAATGCCAATGTATCCAGCCCCCAGTGAAAACCCTGGACTCAGAGTGACATCAGCATCATGGAGGCATAAAACATTCCTCATTTTTGTCCCCTAACTCAACAACAAAAGTTTGGCATCTATCCATTGACAAAAGTGCCTTTGTGGGGCTTCTGGGATCCAGCACCATATGCCAAGGGTCCTAGGCAGAGTCTTGCTGACCCATGCATTGGGCAATAGACAGATAGATCTTGGTCCTGGTTGTGGATCCTGTAGTGACCTTTGAACCAACTCTAGCCCCTCAGCTGTGGTCCAGGAGCCCCTGGAAAACACTGTCTTAGACAATCACCCACAGACGAGAGGGCCTTTGTAGAAGTCCAGTTTTCCAGAGGAGAAGTTCCAGTACATTGGTGGAGCAAAAAGTTACAAGTCTGGACACATAAGATTGGGTAAAAGGAATAGCTTGACTTTACTCACAGCCCTCTTACCCCAAGGCAACACAGCTCAGGCCAAGAAAGATCTAACTGGCCCATGTTTTCTCTCACAGGGGAAAGAGGGAGCATGTGAGAGAGCACCTGGGTTCCCCAGCTGTGCGGGATGCTGCCAAAGGAGCTCATTTCTTTCTCTCCCCATCCAGATTACTGAATTATGAGCTGCATGACTGGGGGGCTGGAAGAGGCTGGGAGAGCATCAGTTAGGACTCTTTTGGAGGGCATTAAATGGACATAGATCCCACTAACTGCATGGACTCCATCAAGAAGGCCATCCACGAGCCACTGGTAACACCTCAGCCATGGATCCCCTGAAATTAGTAACATGAAAATATATGAAAATATACAACACACTGGTAAAGGTAAGTTTATAGGCAAATTCAGAATACTCTAATACTGTAATATGGTAAAATGTTAAACACTTAACTCTAGTATAAAGGTTAAAGGGTGAGAGTATTAAAAATAACTACAGCTACAATAAGTTGTTAATGAATACACAATATGAAAAGAAATAAATTGTGGCATCAAAAACATAAAAGGAGGAAGCAAAAGTGTAAAGTTTTGTATGCAATCAAAGTTCAGCTGTTATCAGTGTAAAATAGCCTATATTATAAGATGTAAGCCAAATAATAACCACAAAGCAAAAACCTACAATAGATTCATAAAAGGCAAAGAGAAGGGAATCAAAGCATACAACTACAGAAAATCACCAATTCAGAGATGAAGGCAGCAAGAGAGGAAGAAAGGAACAAGGGAACTACAAAACAGATGGAAAACAATCGATAACATTAGTAAGTTCCTACCTATCAATAATTCTCTAAATGTAAATGTATTGAATTCTCCGATCAAAAGACATAGATGGGCTGGATGGATTAAAAACAAGACCCAACTGTATGCTACCTACAAGCAACTCAAGCTTTGAGGACACACATAGCTAAAAGTGAAGAGGAAGCAAAAGATAGTCTATGCATGTGGAAACCAAGAGAGCAAAGGCAGCTATCCATCTCAGACAATATAGGCTTTAAGTCAAAAATGGTAACAAGTGACAGAGTGTCATTATATAATGATAAAGGGGTCAATTCATCAAGAGGATATAACAGTTATAAATATATATGCACTCAACATTAGAGCACATAAGTATATTAAGCAAATACCAGCAGATTTGAAGGGAGAAGTACACAACAATACAATAATAGTAGGGGACTTCAATACCCCACTTTCAATAAAAGGTAGATCATACAGACAGAAAAACAAGAAAATATTGGACTTATATCTAAACCATAATTTAGATCAAATGAGCCCAATAGACATATACAGAATATTCTATCCAGCAGCAGCAGAATACACATTCTTCTCAAAGGCACACAGATCATTCTACAGGATAGATGGTATTCTGAGTTTCTTAATCTTTTTTCTTTCTATTCTTCAAAGCGAGAAACTTATATTGATCTATTTTAAGGTTCACTAATTCTTTCTTCTGCTATGTCTAATTTGCTATTGAGCCTATCTAAAGAAGATTTTATTTTAATAACTATAATTTTCAGCTCTATAATTTCTCTGCTTAGATTAACTGTTTAGCCATTGATAGCATTTTTATTCAGTTATTTAAGCATATTTTCTCTTTTTGAATATATTTATAGTAGATACTTTCCAATCTGCCTGTTAATCTAACATCTGAGACCAGAGTCTGTTTTATTGTCTGCCTTCTTTTCCTGAGTATAGCTTCATACTTCCCTGGTTTTCTGTATATAGATTAATTTGAGGTTGAAATATGCATATTATATATAATACATTGTAGCCGCTCTCGATTCATCATATTCTTATGAAATTAGATTTTTGTTCTACTATGGTGTTTAGTTGCCTGGATCAATCTGCAAACTTTTCCACTTCCTGTTCCTCATGATATACAGCTGCTTATCTATCTACCGTGTTCTTACATCTTCCTACTGCTGCTTTTCCAGAGTATGCCCCTGTTGGTTTCCTCTATGTCTGCCAAATTTGGGGATGAGGATCTAGGAAGAGATTAGGATCACCTCTCTGTTGTTTTCGTATTTCTAGGCATTTTCCTAGTTTTCAGCTGTTCTGTCCAATTTGTCTTACTGTTTGACACATCAGGCTTTTTGCCAGACTGCACATGGTTGGAGAATGCATTCAGTAAAGAGAAGCATCCAATTCACGAATCCAGATCCACACCATTCTACCTTTAGAGAGTAGATTTCTCTCTGCTTTCAGCTTGGTTTTCCACAATGCTCTCTCTGGTTTTCAAATGCTTGAATAGTTTTGCCAAGGATTTGGCAGTTTATCCTTTGAATTTGGGTTTCACTCCCAAATTTTGAACTAGGAGCTCCTTCCCACACATTCATATTATCCCTTCCTGTACTTGCTTCCTTAATTAATCATCATGGGATTCTTTTTTGTTTGTTTGTTCTTGTTTTTGTTTTCTTTCTGCAGTACGCAGGCCTCTCACTGTTGTGGCCTCACCCGTTGCGGAGCACAGGCTCCGGACGCGCAGGCTCAGCAGCCATGGCTCACGGGCCCAGCCGTTCCGCGGCATGTGGGATCTTCCCGGACCAGGGCACGAACCCGTGTCCCCTGCATCGGCAGGTGGACTCTCAACCACTGTGCCACCAGGGAAGCCCTCATGGGATTTTATACCTGGAAAGTTTCTTAGAAAGAGAGTAATCATCTCATTTTATGTTAGAAGCACCAGGAGCCTTGAAAGGTGAGATGACTGGTCCAGGGTCACGGAGCCAATTAATGGCTTAGTTTCCTGATTTAGTCTTGATGAATCACCATGATGCCTGCACCAGGAGTGCTGTATGGTTCTAATGCAATTGGGTAGTGCCAAAAAAACGAAAGATACCGTCCCAGCCATCAGTACACTCACATGTTTTAGGGAGATCATATATACAGAGTAAAGCAAATTGTGAAAAATTACAAAACCAATTCAACTTCTAGTTCAAAGTCCAGTTAAATATAGAGGGGAGAGCAATAGGGCTACAAGCTCAGGCAACAAACCTAACGTGCATTAATTAACCTTAAAGCCTTAGCAAAGGGAAAATTTTAATACATCAGCAATCCATGTAGTATTACTGAATTTCTTCAGATTCTGAACGTATAGTGTCTGTAAATGCATCACTCCTATGGCCCTGGTTAAGTGTCAGAAAGGCTTTTGAAATTTTGGCATGTTAAATTTTTTTTAAGTGCTTGGCTTTCTGTGTCTCTATTATGAATCCTCTACACATCTCTTGTGGATAGAATATTGGATCACACTTCTAGGTATATAAGATATAGAGACTCATTTTTAGGAACCTTCACTTTACTCTTCATCCTTGCATCTTAAACAGGAAAGGCATAATTTGTTTCTAGAGGGTTCCAGTGTATTATGAAAGCTCTTGTTTGTGTATGAAGAACAGAAACTTGTTTCACTTATTTGTTTCATGTAGCCTTTTCATAATAAAATGACATAGGCATAGAGTTAAATTGGGCTTCTAAAAAAATCTGAATTGGTAAACTATATAAGGAAGAAAATAAGTAAAAATAGATTATATAGTTTTATGTAAATATTTAATATTTCTCAATTTGCAGCATATAACATAATTTTATTTAAGACCACATTTATATTCGAGGCCAGTTGCTGCTTTTACAGACATGCTCCATTTAGTCTTTGCTTTAAGCCTTTGAATGCTTCATAATGTGAACTGCTTTAAAGTACTTAGCATATAAAAACAGTGCTTTTCAAACTATAGGAGGAATTAAATTTGTGTTATTTAATCAGTTATTTTATTTGAATTAAAATCTTTTTAGATTAAAAGAGATTTTAATTAATTGAAATTTCCAATGCTTTTGCAAAATTCCTCCCTATTTTCAAATAGGGAGCAATATTCTGTTACCTTTGTCAAATGGCCAAATAAATCTTTTGATTCGCAGAAATAGAAAGAACCTATCTTATCATCTTCTCTCTCCAAAAAGAAGGGACGAATTTTGAAGTTAGAAGTAATGTTTTGGAGCTGATTGGACCAAAAGCTTTTGAAGTGTAATTTTTAGACAAGCAGAGAATTGTGGAGATCTTTATAGAATAAGTTCTGCAAGTGGCCACAAACTTATTTAGGTAAACACTGAGGTTAATATCTATTTACTGGGAATACAATGATTACAAGATGGTCACATGGGTCTGAAGAGAAAAAGCTTTTTTTAATCAGGTCCAGAGATCAGAAAAGAGGAGTGTGTTGATCGTGGTTATGCTCAAGTGTTACTTGTAGGGAGTAAAACATGAATTTTATGCTCAAAAGTAAGTTAGGTGGAAATTTATCTTGTTTTTGACAGTTAATAGTTAAAATGAAAACAAGTTCAGGGAAAGTGAAATATCTTAGGCAGATCCAAGAACCCATGTTTGATATGATTTTCACAAAAAGAATCATGGTGGATAATATGCCTGCTGGTTTGGCTATGGCCATTGGTTTGGGAATATGGTTCTTGAATAGCCACATTTCAGAGTGGATCTTTCTTTCTGGGAGAGTAGAAAGCTAATTACAGCAGGCAATTCCAGAAGCAGAAAAAGAGTTCATTAAGGTACTAAACATCAATACCTCTCACATTAGCCTCCCTGACATTCTTACCATGATAGTGGATTTATGGTTTTTAACCATCTTCCCTCCATATATTACATGGAGTAATATGTTTTTCTATGCAAATATTAATTTCAGAAGTAGATTAGTTTATTATACTGACTGGAGACTTGAAGATATGAGATACAAAGTAGATATATTTTGATGGAGCATGGAATGAGCTAAGTCTAGATGGCACATTGTGGCCTGGGTGTTAAGTATTCCTGGAAGAGAGAGGAGAAAGGGAAGATACTATTGATGGATAGTGTACTGTTTTGATGGGAGTCTGCAGAAAGGGATATTTGGATAAAGGTAAGTCACCTTAAAAAGTTATGTTGATATTACTCAGTGAAAGTTAAGAAGCTCATTGAGAAAAAAAAAATATATATATGTATTTATATCTAAAAAAGATTGTTACCTATCTTTGTGATATAAATAAATTAATTCCATTCCTTTTGGAGCAATTTAAATTTTATTTTGATATTATTAGTATTTTATATTTTGAAAATTATGCTATAATATTGGTATTATGTAGATATTTTTAAGAGTAAATGCTTGGCATTCAAATGTTTAATAACTCTTTTTTTTTTCCAGTAAACCTCTGACAAAGAATTGTCAACAAAAAAATTAATCAGTCAATCTAAGAAAGAAATGGAAAACTGTATTCAAGCCAAATTGAAGCTTATAACCTAGGAACAGCATCTCAGAAAGCTCTGAGAACTGTTCTGCCTGTTAGAAGTCAAGGCACAGTTATATAAGTTTTTTGAGACTGAAGGCTGTATATTAAATGACATATTATTGACAGTTTACCTAAACCAGATCTAAGTGTCATCGTGGGCCCTTACAAGGTCACGAAGGAATGTTATCTTTAAGGAATTGTCTTGACGGCGGGAGAATGTTGCTCTTTATAGTTGATAGACAATGCACAACAGGAGAGAGAGAGGAGGCCAAAAGGCAGAGAAAAAATTTTCTTGTCTTGCTATAACATGTGAATTTTATTTCATAAAACTATATTTTTATATTTCTAAAACCAACAGACTTTTATGGTGGATCATTTTTCTTACCTTAATTACACAGGTACTAGTTTCTTAGCTGGAGTTCAAGTCTACTACCAATGTCAGTTTAGAGATAAATAACTTTGAAATCCTGATACGGGAGGACTATAGAAATAACCTGTACAACCTCAAGTTTGTAAAATGGCCTCTGTGCATCATAGAGCTATTCTCAAATGGAGACCAAGAAAGCAAGGTCATTTTTAATCTCTAGATACATCTTGCTTTCCTGGCTCAACACTAATCATTCATTATGTTCTGCATATTGGAAGGGAGAAGATGAAGGATATAGAAGAATTCACTTTGAAAACATGTACTCAATGTTGCATATCCAAAAGCTCCCAGGGGATGAAACAATCAGAAAGCCCTACATCATTTGCATTTTAATGGATAAAAATAAGAGTTGAAACATTTCTTTACACTTAAACTACCGTGAAAAAGCGTGTGTAGTTAATAGGACTGAAGTGGTAAGGAGCGGGGGAGGAAGAAATGGGGACTCAATAAAATTTAAGGAAAATTTATTTCTTTTACAGAATTGGAGCTGGTTGATTAAATCAAGGTGCCTGCCTCTGCTAGAGACACATTTTCCTAATGAAAAGTCCCGTAACTTCAGACCTTTCACATTTTCCATGAATAGATGTCATTACTCACTATCACATTTATCATTACTTGTAAAACAGTGAGGTGGCAGCAAGGGAAAGGACTAAAATAGCATTGAAAAAAATTTGGTACTGGCTTAGGTAATTTAAGTGAAGGCTTTTTTTTGCAAAAGCAAAAACAACCTCCATCGTTACTCCATCATACCTTTGGAAAACTCACATCAGGTTGTGGGCCACTTTTATGAAAAGTGACTACAATTTCTCTCCACCCTCTTCTAATTCTGAATTAGAAATGATAAAGAGATTGACTGGTAAAATTCTGAAACAGATAATGAGTTTTTAAAGTGATAATTACTGAATCTCCTTATTTTTAGAAACCCATTAACAGGTCTCTCTTTAGTCATAGAAAAAAATCTTCATAAATATTGAATTGTGCTATCACATGTACAACTTTCTTTCCAATTATGGAATCTGACTAATTTCACAAGAACTATTTGGTATTAATTGGTTTTAAGATTTAATCAAGTAAAGACATCATTTATTAATTTCAATTTGAAAAGCCAGAAAAAAAGTATAACCTTATTATCTTTAGACAAACATTGTCAAATGTTCATGTGAGTTAGAAATTGAAAACAAAAAGTGCCCCTGTGCCTTGTGAGTTTCTCCAATTCAAAGAAGAGTATTTATCAATGGGAAGCTGTGGCAGGTCTTAGAGTGAAATCTTACTGCCTTATGAGAGAATGGAGAGGGTTTGACTAGACTTACCAAGGATGCAATGGACATTTGTTGAATTCTTAGTCTAGTATGTAGGAAGAGGGCAGTAAGCCCTACATTACAGTCAAAGTCAAGCAGCTCCACATTTCCAGTAAGTAAGTCTTGACCACGTTCTTCAAGTACCTAGAGTGAAACCATAAAGAGGCCCCGAGGTATACAATCTTGGAAGCTGAAGATTAGCAGGCCTTGTAGATGGGAAAGTCCTATAGCTGGCTGGGTTCTATCAGCTGTTAAAAGTTCCATCAGCTGTTGACAAGGCCCCATTCAGAGCACATAGATGTTTTCGAATGTAATTATTATACGTTAATTGCCACCAACGGATCAAGATTATGTATTGTACCAAAGACATTACAGAAGCTGAGGATGAATTGAACCCCAAAACAGAAAACATAAGTTCAATCTGTAGGTTTGATTCATTTTCCTCTTAGGAAAATGAAGGCTCTTTACTCAAGGAGCTGTTATGTACAAAATAGGCAAATAAGGGTTTTGCAAATTATTGTCAATAACTGCCATTGACAGATTCATTATTAGAAACAACCCTGTTTGCATTGTAGGACATTTTTTATAATGAAATCTGATTTCAGAAATGTGTTTTTTCCAACTTTATAAGTTTCTGATGTCTGCATTTTCTTTCACTGCCAGAAATTTTTCTAATTTATCTATTGCTAACTAATTTTCAAAAAAAATATGATAAATAAAATTTTCTTTTAAAATTTAATTATTCAAAAGGCTGAATGAAGATAGGATATCAAAGTTATCAACAAGTGTTCTTATAAAAGACTGTGATTGTGTTCTGGAGCCTTCTATTTTTTTAATGATCATGAAGATTATTAGAACTGAAGCTATTCAGGTTGGGGGCAGTAGCTTTTCTATTTGTGTTATTTTTATAACTAAATTAGAATACCTCATGCCACATTTGTGGTGTTACCGGAAGGTAGAGTGATCATGAAGACCACCTGTCTCTTCCTGGTTCCCTATTACAAAGTCAGGTGATCATCAAAAAATGGCTAGACTGTTGCTAATCCCAACTCCAGCTCTGGGAAACCTTGAAGCACTAAGATTAAGGATTACATAAATTATCAAAAAGCAACATTTTTTAAAAACATCTTTATTGGAGGATAATTGCTTTACAGTGGTGTGTTACTTTCTGCTTTATAACAGAGTGAATCAGCTATACATGTACATATATCCCCATCTCCCCTCCCTCTTGCGTCTCCCTCCCACCCTCCCTATCCCACCCCTCTAGGTGGTCACAAAGCACTGAGCTGATCTCCCTGTGCTATGCGGCTGCTTCCCACTAGCTATCTCTTTTATGTTTGGTAGTATATATATGTCCATGCCACTCTCTCACTTCGTCCCAGCTTACCCTTCCCCCTCCCCATATCCTCAAGTCCATTCTTTAGTAGGTCTGTATCTTTATTCCCATCCTGCCCCTAGGTTCTTTGTGACCTTTTTTTTCCTTTTTTTCAGATTCCATATATATGTGTTAGCATACAGTATTTGTTTTTCTCTTTCTGACTTACTTCACTCTGTATGACAGAATTTAGGTCCATCCACCTCACTAAAAGTAACTCAATTTTGTTTCTTTTTATGGCTGAGTAATATTCCATTGTATGTATGTGCCACATCTTCTTTATCCATTCATATGTCGATGGACACTTAGGTTGCTTCCATGTCCTGGCTATTGTAAATAGAGCTGCAATGAACACTGTGGTACATGACTCTTTTTGAATTATGGTTTTCTCAGGTATATGCCCAGTAGTGGGATTGCTGGGTCGTATGGTAGTAAAAAGCAACATTTACTGTAAAGACATTGTTTTTGATGTCCTTTTTCCTCCTCAAAATATGGAAGTGTTGGCTCAGGAGCAAAGATTGTCTTACTCAATCTAAGGCCGTATTTGCATGCCCTATGAAGAGAAGTGTACATTTGCATTCTTCAGCAAAGAAACTGAACAGGAAAAAATACTACTCTTGTTTATGCACTAATTTCTTAGACACTAAAGTATTACAATAACCTCTCTGATAAACGAAATTATCAACCCAAAACTATTTTTAAAGGGGGCTTGAAAAATAGGAGGACCTGCTTGTGTTTGTGTGGTTTATTATTTTTTCTCAAACACCTGGCACAGTTCCTGGCAGAGTGCAGCCACTTATCATTCATTCATTTAACAAATATTTGCTGAACAATTTCTATGCCCTGGGATCTGTGTAAAGTTAGTGAAATACAGTATTGCATAAGACCATTTATTCCTGAATGGAGCTTATTGTCTAGTGGAGGAAACAGATGAATAAAATATTCATACCAATCAATTTATGTAAAACTATAACGTGTAAAATTATACTGTGTTAAGTACTAGAGATGGAATGGCTTATGGTGCTATGAAAGCACTCTTTTATGAAAGCATAATATAGAGAAGTTTAACCTACTAAGAGGACATCAGAAAGGCTTCTTCAAGGAAGCAGGCAGAAGTGGGAGACAGGGGACCCTTAACCCTGGCTACATTCTAATGAAATTGATGCAGATTGAAGGAAAAGCCTAAAAATACAAAAAAGGAGAAAACAGTTTTAAGATAAAATGCAAAAAGATAGACATGTCACTGAATATTTTAGAGTTTGAGGTGTTTGTGGGATATTCATATGGAAGAATTGGATAGGTAGGGCTGATGCTTTGCAGGAAAATCCCAACCGCAGAATCTTTAGTATAAGAGTTATAGTTAAAGACTTTGGAGTTAAGACCTCAAAAACAATGCACAGTATAGTGGGCTGAATAAAGTCCCTCCCCAATATGTTTACATCTTAATCCCTGGAACCTGTGACTGTTAGTTAATATGCAAAAAGGATTTTGTGGATGTGATTCAACTATGAACCTTTAAGATTAAGATTATCCTGGGTTATGTGGGCAGGTCTAATGTACTGTAATATAATGCTCCTTATAAGGCAGACTAGGAAGGATCAAAGTCAGAGGAGGATGCAATGTGATGACGGACACAGAGACTGAAGTGCTACTCTTTGTAGGTAGAGGAAGGGACCACAAGATAAGAAACACAGGTGGCCAATAGAAGCTGGAAAAGGAAAGGAAACTGATTCTTCCCTCAGAAAATCCAGAAAAAAACAGCCCTGCTGACCCCTTGACTTCAGCTCAATGAAGCTCATTTTGGACTTCAAACCTCCCCAGAACTGTAAAAGAATAAATTTCTGTTGGTTTAAGTTTGTGGTCATTTGTTACAGCGACAAAAGGAAACTAACACGTATGGAGAAGATAGAAGAGGGCAGAAATAAAACCTTAGGGAAGACTCGCCTCTAAAATAACGATAGGAGAATGTTCTAGGACAGAAGATACCACAGAGCAAAACCAAGAAAAAGTGGACTCAGACACCAAGAGAGAAAATATTTCTAGGTTCATGGAACCTAAACTGGATGGGATAGGGAGTTGAACAAGAGGGGCTGATAGATTAGAGAAAATGCAGAGGCCGAGTGACAAGAAGTCCTGTGGAGATGCAAGACTAATATTGGGGGTAGGAGATAACAACCTCTGGTTGGATATGGTTATTGTGATCTGAAATATTATATTAAAACATCAGAATCTGGAGGTGGGCGGTGATTCAGTATAGAAATGTACAGAGGAGTGGAGCTAAGCTGGCCCACATGTGCACTCAGCTCCTTCAATGTGATGGCAGGTCTTAAAGCTGAAAAGAAGACTTGTCTTTAAGTGCCTGATTTACTGAATTTGTGCTTTTCCTGAGTCATTTTACAGAGTGTAGCAACTGTGAGGAATTTTCTTCTGGTTTTAATTGATGTATTCGTATTTTCCTCTAAGATGGACTCACACTTTTTCATCTTGCTAATATGTGAGAGGCTGGGTTCACATTTTTATTTTCCTTTAAAAATCAAAGTGGTTGACACCACACTGCATTTTCAGGATCCATTTTTTTCGCACCTCCAAGCTAGATTCTAAAAGTTGAATCTTTTTTGTTCTAGATGATTTTGTGTAGCCAGAGAATTGGAAGGAGTGGAGATGGTTGTGCACGCCGGAGAGCTCTGATAAAGTGGCACGCAATCCTTCTTAGAAATCAGGGCCATAATCTCTCCTCTGCCCTCTGCCCTGTGTCCTAGTGCAGAGTCACTCCACCCAGTGGGAGACCCTGTCAAGTAGGATTCTTTCCCTGTGAAACCCTGGAGACTTTACTTCTATCAGAGGTATCCTGTTGTTCATTTTTCCTGACTTCACCCACTTTTCCCCTGGAGACTTTCCAGTAGTGTTCAATCAAAAGAAAAAGATAACAGTTGAATTTTCTTTACTCCATTTATACTGTGTTAAGGAGCATTGACAAGCTCTCTCTGAGGCTGACGACATTGTTGAGAGCATGTTTTGTTCACTTCTTCCTTCCCCTCCAGAAACATTTGTTTCTTTCTTTGGATTGGTTTATTAAATTGCATTATGTTATTCTCTTGTTCTTGTTTTGTGACTGTTGGTGAACATTTTTTGATTGGCTTTTATTGGTGGGTTTTTTTTTCACTCATTTTGCTAAATTTTATGGGAGGGAAATTAAATGTTACACTTGTATTCTGCCATCTTAACCTGGATACTTGTAAACAATATTTCAGTGGTTACTTTTATTCGTTATTTAAAAAGGAAGTCAATCTACCAAAATTATACTTCAGATGTAGGATTAATTACTTTTATGAAGTTGAATTTATTACAGATACAGCTAAAACTAACTTGTGTTTTTAACTTCCTTAAAGTGCCTCGATTGTGTAGTGATAAGAGCAATAAACATCGAATATAAATAAGTACTTGCACCTGACAAGTAATTTATAAATATTTTACATGTACTGTGACCATATTTATTTGTATACAGATAATACATAGTCAGACTGTCTCTACAAATAAAAATGCTGACCATACACAGTTGTAATTCATAGGTATTACATGTCTCTTTTCTCTTGGTTTATATTCCTGTGCATCCCTTCCTGTAATTATTTCCTTAACTCATGGCTGCCAGATCTACTTTAAGACAAAAGCCAAGGAAATGCAGCTTTTGAGTTTGTGCCAGAAGATTTTTTTCTACCTTGGAGAAAATAATATTTCTAACTGTATATTACAGTTTTTATCATTCTGAAGTTCTGTTAGAAACAATTTTCTGATTCTTGCTAAACTTTACATAAGCATATGTGAAATGAAAAACTAAGCAGAGAGGTTACAATCACGATGTTTCATAAAAAATAAATGCCCAAGAGAGTTAATTCAGTTGCCAACACTGTATGCAACTCATATTTAATTCAACTCAGGGTTTTCATCTAATCCTCTTTTAGTTGATATACCCTTGAAATGTGTGGATAATTCAACAAAAACTCAGTGAGACTCAAAAGAGGATATCTGATAGGGTCATAATGAGACAAAACTATATTGTTTGTGCATGCACGTGCACACACACACACACACACACACACACACACAGAGTAAATCAAGTCACAGGTGACTGTGACACTGGCAGTGGCTCGTAGCCCTGTAAGTGACTCTCATCTTGCCCTGCTTCCTCTCTCTAGCACAAAACTATTTCTGTAGATTCTAACATCTGAACCATTCTATAAAGGAATAGCTAATAAAAATATCTTTCATTTCTTTTTGTTGTTATAAGAACTGTGGGCAAGCCTGATTTATTTCATTAAAATTATTTTAAATCACACCAACCAAAATTAAACTGACAGTATGAGTGGGTCATAAAAAAGACCATAATTTTATTCTGCTCTCTGATTGTTGGTATCTGGAATTATTAATAAAAAAATCAAGAAGCCCAATAACTTCCAGATGTTGTATTTCAGCCTATGAGAAATTCCTAATGAAATATCAATGAGGATTCAGTAGGTAATTCTGCACATATATTACCATAAGATGAATTTTTTACATTCTAGTCAAGAGGACTAGAAGTCATTTGGATTAAGATTCCTTTTAGAATCCCAAGGTAGGCTCCTTCTTCCTGCATTCTCTTGGGACAGAGAGGCATTTTGTGCCTGAATATACTACCAATACCTCTTAAAGATGTTATGCATAAGGAGATGCAATTTATAAAGACTTGTGCCTTTTTGTCTTAGAGTATTGCTAACTCTGGTCAAAAATACATAAGCTCCTGTGCCCAAGGCCTGTGAGATCTGTAAGTATTGGTACATATGAGATATGATTTTATGTAACTCTTCTATACTTTAGATGTGGCTGGAATACACTTTGCTATGATAACCCATGTCAGCCATAGCAGGTACTTATGTAATCTCTCTGAAATCTTTCTCTACACTCAAGTTATTGAGGTAATATTTTGCTAAATAGAGAGCTGTAGTAAATATTGGGCACATATATTGTCACTGGAGAAGTGATTTGAGTTTTCAATATCCTCTGACCTGTAAGGACAAGATAAATCAATGTTGAAATGTCCGTCAACCCTCTCCACTTAACCCCCTACCATAAAGCTATGGATAGCTCATTATACTGTGACCCAACACACCCCATAAATTTCTCCAGTTTAATTCTGAATAACTGAGTGATAAATTCATGCAATTTAAGTAAGCAAAACAATTGTGTTGATTCATGATCAAATTTGTGGTCCATGGGAGCAAGAGTTGGAATGGCTAAATCCCAAAGAAAAAAAGGAACAACTAGTTTGGTTCTATTTATTAATTGAGCAGCTTCTTACATAATTGGGTATTGCCTTAAAGAGTGAGATCACTTTGTGCATTATCTTACTCCTAAATGGGGTGTGGACATTGACTACTAGACTAGAAAATTATCTTGCATTTTATTTACTAAGGTGTAGTCAATAAAATTTCTTACCACTTCAGGGAAAGTTAATTTATTTATCTAACTGAATAGCCATATTATTTCAGCAAGAAGGGTCTACTGACCATTTCCTTAATAGAACTTAAACACTTATACATGAAAACTTCTCTAGTTCACCCAGTTTGGGTGAACTAGACCCATATTCTTTTGACCATATTCTTTTAAAATAGTGTTATAAAGGTATAACTTGCATAAATTATAAGTGTATAGCTGGATGGAACTTTGCATGTGTATACATTCATGGAACCACAAGTCTGATCAAGGTTTATAGCATTCCCAGCATCCCAGAAAAGAACAATGGGTGATAATGGGCTTTTCCCAACTCATAGGTAATTGTGAAGCCAAATGAAATAAGTTAAAATGTCATTGGAAAGTTTCAAAATCCTACCTAAAAAGAGAAAGCTTTGCTGTTGCTATAGTAATAGTTATGAAAGATTTCCCCTAATCCAGAGATTGTTCTTTCACACTTTGTTTTTCTTATTGTGTATAAACTTACAAAGCCTGATGGCTTAACTCTGAGCAGATTGAATCTCTCAAAGCTAGACTTTCAAAAATAACAAATTTGAAAATTATGTAAAAACAGTCAAAATTATTACCATAGGCATAGTTCATTAATGTTTCTTCCAAAGTGTAAGCAGTTTAAAGTATTTAATTACTGCCTCTCTTTTCATGCCAACTTGCATATATGTTTGTATGTGTATATAAAACATTATTGCTAAAGTGAAAAATGATTAGCATCCATTGCTGACAAACCAAGCAGAACACTTGCGTGGTTAACAATATTGGCATACTCAAAGTAAAAACAAAACAAAGACAAATTAGTTGTTGCTATTTTCTTTAGGGGCTATTAGCAAAGTACAAGGGTATTATTTTAGTTTCTTTTTTTTAACTAGGGTTAATTATCATCATTGACACTTTTTTTTTTTTAAGATTCTCTAAAGAGAATTTGAGTAACCAGAACAAATCTGCAGATTTGAAACAGTGGAAAATTGAACAATTATTTTTTTTTCATTTTTTTTAACATCTTTATTGGGGTATAATTGCTTTACAATGGTGTGTTAGTTTCTGCTTTATAACAAAGTGAATCAGTTATACATATACATATGTTCCCATATCTCTTTCTTCTTGCATCTTCCTCCCTCCCACCCTCCCTATCCCACCCCTCCAGGTGGTCACAAAGCACCGAGCTGATATTCCTGTGCTTTGTGGCTGCTTCCCACTAGCAATCTACCTTATGTTTGTTAGTGTATATATGTCCATGCCTCTCTCTCGCTTTGTCACAGCTCACCCTTCCCCCTCCCCATATCCTCAAGTCCGTTCTCCAGTAGGTCTGTGTCTTTATTCCTGTCTTACCCCTAGGTTCTTCATGACATTTTTTATTTTCCCTTAAATTCCATATATATGTTTTTTGATGGTTGATGAATTCAATTGGACTGTTGGCATTCATTTTCTTCTTACATGTACTCAGTCTTGCATGTATACAGTTGACCCTTGAGCAATGCAGGGTTTAGGGGCACCAACACCACTCTCCTCTGACTCCCCACACAGTTGAAAATCCACCTATAACTTCTGATTCCCCTAAAACTTAACTACTAATAGCTCACTATTGACTGGAAACCTTACCGATTAATATAAACAGTCAAATTAACATATATTTTGTATGTTATATGTATCTATACATATATTTTATGCATTCATGACATATCTACCTTTTTCTTAATTTTTTTTTGTTATTTCAATGCTACATGGTTCATCTTTGAGTGTTTTTCAGATTATTGCAAATCTTCAAAAAATTTTCCAATATGTTTATTGGAAAAATCTGTGTGTAAGTGGACAGGCCAGTTCAAAGTTGTGTTGTTCAAGGGTTAACTATATAAGCAAACCCACTATTTTTGTTTTAAGGAAATGGGTTTATTTCCTTTACTATCATCTATTATTTTACCTCTATGTAAGGAAAATTGTCTGTTCAGCTTCAACAGAGCTTTCACCTATTTGGTAGTTTTTGCTAATATTCCTCAGATAGTCAAAAATATTCTTCCAGGGAGTTGCAGGTAACTCCAAAAGTGAAACTGCTGTGTCTAAGGCTCATCCTGGGAAGCAGGTTGCCCATGATTAGATTCATTGACTTCAACTTTCCTTTTTTTTAAGTTCCTGCAGTGAACTAATATTGACATTGGGTGTCCTGAGCCATTTGAAACAACTTACATGTATTTAGAAAAGGATTATTGTGACAATCATGGTAAGCACGATAGTTTTGACAGAACAGTTTTATTGCTCTGGGGTTATTTTTGATAATTTAAGTAGAAAGAATAATATTGCCCATAAAATGTAGATAGGAATTTAGTGCTTATGAGAGTAGGGGGATTAGCAGCATTAGTTCAAACTAAGATGTTTGAAACTTCCTCCCCCAAGTTCTTTTAATACCCTTCAGGCCAGACCTGAACACCCAGTCCTTGGCCCTCTGCAAGAATGCAGACTGTTAATCTTCACTGGACAGTGGCCAGTTACTGTCAGGAGAAATGTTCACAGACTAGAATGATGTCCCAATTATTTAAACATACTGAAAATGATTTTGGGATTTTGACTTCCTCATACAATTATTAAAAATGTTAAGATAGATTATAATATCACAGATAAATGTCACTCATTGTCGTAATTGTTATGGTTGTTATATTAAAAAGTCTGTATGTATTAGATAAGCATAATGAAGTGTTTACAGGAAAAATGTTACCATGATTGAGATTTGCTTTAAACATGTGTGATTAAGAGGATACATGAAATAAAATTGGCAAGATGTTGACACCTAAGGTTCACTGAATTATCCTCTGTACTTTTGAGTATGTTTGAAAATTTCCACAATAAAAATGTGAGGAAGTCGATGATTATGATATTATGGTATGGATACTAGCACCTTTGGGTTCTAGATACAATGCAAGTCATAACTAATGGATAATTTCAGGAGAGAGTTCTTTAGGTATAGTTTGCTCTTCCATTTAACAAATAGGGAAGTAGCAGGTGAAATGTCTTAGGATCACAGAGAGTTCAGTCAAGAGCATTCTCTTTTTCAAGTCAGCCAATATATACTGAGCATCTTCAACCTGTCAGGTCAAATAATGGTCCCTGATCACACCAATGTGAATAAGGCATATTGCAGTTGAGAGAGGAAACCACTTACACAAACAGCTGATTATAAAATAATGTCATTAATAGGAGGGAAAGCTGTAGCATTGTGTGTGTGTATATGTGTGAACAGCACAAGCAATAGCATGATGAATAAGAAATAGCATGTACTGTTGAAGGAAAAACCAGTGGTTGAGTGTTGCTAGAGGTTCAAGCACAAAGTAGGAGGAAATGACAATTAGGGGTGGAGAGGCAGGCAGGGAACTGAATTCTGTAGATGGTGTAGAGGCTCTTAAGGGTTTTAAGGTGGGGCAGGAGGGCGAAAGATAGGTTTGAGCAGATAACACTGAAGTCAAAGAAGACAGAAAGACGTCTGTGGTCATCAACCAGGTGAGAGACAACAATGACTTGAACTAGATCCAGACCTTGTGGGAGAAGGGTAGGAAGAAAAGGAGATTTCAGACCAGAGTAGTTTCATAGCAATAGGACAGTGATAGAATGCTTATCTTTCCCT
>NW_006780914.1:1464217-1465802 GCF_000442215.2 Lipotes vexillifer | reverse complement strand
CCCTACTTTTCTTTTCTCATTCTTCCTTCTCAAATGCTCTCTTTTTTTCCCCTTTCCTTTCCTGTCCTTTTACCTTCTCCTTTCTGACTTTCCTTTGTTGGATTTTGTGCAAAGATAACTTTTTCTTTAGCATGACTGAAATAAATAATTTTATTTCATCTTAACATAGTCCCCTTGATTTTAGGGTGGATTTGTGATCTGAAAAACACTGAGACAGAATCCCAGTATGAATGAACAACCATGAGCCCTGTGTGGTTGGAACCAAGAGGAATGGGAGCTTTAGTACTTGCCCAAGAAAATGATTTAATTTTTGAAAATCTGTTTTGAAGAGTTAATATATGCTCATGGCACAGAACTCAAAATACAAAAAGTACATAATAAAAAAGTCTCTCTTCTGTATCCTTTGCTCCTCAGCTGCCCACTTCTTCTCCCTCAAGGGAGCCAGCCATTGTTCGTTCCGACGTTCTTGTGTATTGCTTCAAAGTATTCCATGCATTTACCATCGTACATACACACAAGCAAAGACTTTTAAAAATAACTTGTGTGGAGACTTTGTGTACATACTTGACAAGTTAATTAGCATGCTAGCTGCTAGATTAAAATCTTATTAATCAATTTGTTGGGCCATTTGATTCTATAGCTCTAAAAGAAAATGTAGGCCTTCTATTACAGACAACAATGAGCTCACCAAGGATATTCACATGAATAATCTTCTTTGGAAGATGAGAAGTGCTAAATTAAACTATCTGAGCCTTTTCATTTCTAGTAGATATGAAGACTGTTAATGTCTATCTAGAGTCTTGCTTAATTTTCAAAAAGTTCAGCAAACACTCTTTTAGCATATTAAGAAATCTGCTTATGTAACAATATATTGCCTGCTAAAAGACATCTATCTTAACTCAAAAATTAGTGAAATCATAAAAAATTTGTTTTTAAAATTAGAGAAAAAGTCTTTAACCTTTATTCAGTGGTAGGTTTTGGCAATTCCACATATGAAAACAATCCAGTTTCTATGTTCACCTCATGTACTCTGCAGTGAAATCTTTACTGCAATAATTCCTGGAAAAGCAGAATATACGATGCTTTCAAAAATAAATATTAGTCTTCTTCCAGCCCAAGCCAGATTTTCCTAGCCACTTATTTCCCCAGGTGGCCAGAAGAATACAATCCCTAGTATAGAAATCTGCTGGCTTCACATACATATCTGATCAGAAGTAATGCGCTCACTTGCATAATGTTCTTGCATTTCTGTTGATGATACACGGTATAGTGATTATCTAATAGATAATTATGAAGTAAATTATGAAGTAAACTCATACATGTTTAAAACCACTATGTCTTAATTTGTGGTTGTATTTTACTTATAAAGAAACCTTCCTTAATAAATACTTGCTTAAGGAATAAGTCCTTTAAATAGACAGTACCTAAAAATTTAGTCTAAAGATAATGATTATGCCATGTTCAGATTCTGGCATTTTCTTATTATGATTTGCAGTCCTAGAGGCTTAGAAGCACATTGAGGGAATTAAAGAGAATATATATTCCTAAAAATATTAAGCACAAAATTGTCAAATTATACTCTTTC
>NW_006780914.1:1462957-1464207 GCF_000442215.2 Lipotes vexillifer | reverse complement strand
ATTCTCTTTCCCCCAATAGGAAGCTAGCTAGCATGTTCCAGAATGCCATAGCTTTCTTATATTTCAAGCAGAAACACTCCGATTTACTGAGAAGTCAAGTAATATTAATGATATTTTACAAAATCATTCTCTTTTTAATATGTTGGGCCTGAAATTATATTATTAAACTATACATGCTACTCTGAATTATTTAATAGTACCCTTTGCACAAATTCTCTAGAAGTTTATCTCTTTTATGAACTACTGTGTCCTCAGCTTAGAACATAGTAAGTGCTCAATAAATATTTTTAAATGAACAAATACAACATTATCTATGACTATGTCCATTGGAGTATTTCTATTTCTATTATTTTCTTCACCACACATTGTATATCTTTTTTCAACTTTGATTTTTTCTTTGCTGTTAGAAAATAAAATCTATGTAGCATAAGGTAGGAAATAAGATTGAAAAAAATTCTGGCTTGATCATCTCATTATATTCTAGTTGCATGAGCCTAGTATAGAAAAATATTAACAATTTAATCATTTCATTATTTTCCATACCTCATTTTCCTAGTTCAAGTTGACTGTACATATGGAAAAGCTGTGAACTGCATCCACTCCCCAGCTCCACGTAAAAATGTCCTAAAAAGAACAAAAAGAGAGAGAGCTAGAGGGCTAGGGCATTAGGGACAGAGAGACAGAGACAGAAGGAGAGACACTAATACTGGGAGAGAGTCTTGCTTATGTTAATATGATTGCCATTAATGAGACTTTTAATACAAAGTGCCCTACACTCCTCTGCACAGTTCATCATAAGCTAATGAAAGAGGTATTTTAATTAGGAAGATGATAACTGATTCAGAGGATGAGAGAAAAGAGAAGGATTCCAAACCATCACATCTATATACACGGAGGGACAGCTGCCAAGTGAGAGAAGGCTTGTGGGAAAGGGTAGGAAGCAAGTAAGCTGCACAACATTACAATGACTAGGAATGAAGGGAGGTGACAGTGATCTCCATGAAGAAACACACCCTAGAATGTTAAAATATCAGGGGGTAATCCTGGGCCTCCACTCTGAGACATGATATTAACCACTTCAGCCTCTTTTAATTGTCAGAAGCAAATCAGATTATCTCAAATTTTGGAATAAGTCACTATAATAATCTTACGCTTATTGTTAACACTATTGGTTTAGCCTTAAATTCTATAATAGTTTTTGGCATCCCTTAGAGAATTAATGGCCTATCATTTGAAATTAAGGAAAAAGG
>NW_006780914.1:1462627-1462947 GCF_000442215.2 Lipotes vexillifer | reverse complement strand
TTCCTGCTCCAAAGGAAATATTGCCAACTGTTTGACTATCAGGATGCTGATCGCTAGTAAGAATTGTGCTTGCTTAGAACGAATAGATAGAAAATGGGATGCAAATATTACATGTGACTATAAATCAATGATACAGCATAACTCCTAGGATTCCTTTCTTTTTCATTCTGTCATTACTTGTACTTTCTTCTCCTGGAGACCCAGAAAAATTATCTGGTACAAGAAGCTAATACAGTATAAAGGAAAGATGTGTATAAACAAGATTTCTACCTTTAAGAGGGAAGAAGTGATTTCATCTGCACTTTAGTTTTATCATTCCT
>NW_006780914.1:1460376-1462582 GCF_000442215.2 Lipotes vexillifer | reverse complement strand
TTCCTGCTGCAAAACAAAGGCCTCTATAGAAATTAGGAGTGACCTTGTAGAAATATGTTGGATAAAGATCACTAATCCAGTGCTACTCACAATGTGGTTCACAGCCAGGTGCCTGTCCCTGGACTATTACCGAGTTGCAGTAAGTACAAACATTGAGAATAAACATTTAGAAATTTTTGTAGCAATTTGACAGAGTAAATTCTTTTGCCTATTGAGTTTACTTGTAAAAAAAATTGAGACTTTTTAATGTATTTTTTAGCTCATTTTTTCAAGTAACTTTTTTTTTTTTTGCATAAGTACTGGTCTTTGATGGATAAGAAATTAGAAATAAATCTTGTGCCATGGATAGTTTAGTAGATACTGGATTAAACTACTTTGGGAAAAAAAGTGCTTATATCTTTCTTCAAAGTTCTGAATAATCCTAAATATTTAGGCCTTTGAGTATTATAAATTTCTGCTTTTTCAGTAAGTAGAATGGTGGTTCCAAGGGCCTGGGTGGGGGAATGGAGAGGTATTGGTCAAAGAGTGAAAACTTTCAGTTTAAGATGAATAAATTCTGCAGATCTAGTGCATGATAACTATAGTGAACAATATTGTATTATATACTTGAAAGTTGCTGAGAAAGTAGATCTTAAATATTCTTACCACTAAAAAGACATGGTAATTATATGAGGTAATAGAGATGTTAGGTAATTCTATGTTGGTAATCATTTTATAATATATGAGTGTATCAAATCAACATGTTGTAAACCTTAATTCACACAATGTTATATGTCAATTATATCTCAATAAAGCTAGGGGGGAAATCAGAATCTCTGAAAACAATTTCTGTTTCTTTATGTTTTCTTTGTTATTTTAAAAAATAAATATATTCTGTGTCTGGAATGTCTTCATACATTTTGGAAGAATTTTTAAAAATTTAGTCTTGTGAAGTCCAGAATTGAAACCAAGCCTGTAGGGAGCATTTTACTTCTGTAATAATAAACATTTATAGGTTATTGTTGATGGAGATGGTAGAAGAAGAATTCTACTCTTAGTAAACTTCTTGGTCATAAATTAGCTTACAGACAAATATCAACGGAATATGTCAGGAGAAAAGTCAGCATACTAACTTGTTGGAGTGAGTATCATGTCAAAAGAAGCAAACAAAACTGCAAATAATTGGCAACTAAAGTAATTTTATCAAGTTGAAGTCAGAAATATGGACATGTGAGCTAAAAGAATATTTCAGTAGTTCATAGTCACATGCCAGAAGATGAGGGAATGGATACATTTTAACAAGAAATTTGAGAAACCTTTACTATCTAGACAGATCAGCTGCCAAGCCCCAAGACCTCTGTCCCAGTCATCCTCAGTCTCGAGAGACCAGGTAGCAGACCACCAGGAACTGCCAGGATGTGTTTTTGAAAACCTTACATCCTGCCTACCATCCTTGTCATCCTTCGTCACTTCTCTCCTATTTCTATTCTTCCTATTCCCCTCTTTCTATTTTTGGCTCACTTTTTCTCCTGATCCAAAATGCCGACTGACTTTCACAGTGTCATAACCAGTGTAAACAAAAATCTGTAAGAGTTCTTCCATAAGAACATGACTTTTCAGGTTGAGGCTACTTCTTCCCCCATTCCACTTATGTCAACCATCCTCCTCTATCCTCAAGCTGCTTCCAGAACGTCACTGCATTAGCCTTATGTAAAAACTCCACTATTTTGAGATTATTCCTTCAGGTAACATCATCCTCTAACATTGATTGTTACTGTCACCGGCTGATCTTCTGGCACTCGCCCTCACGTCATCAATGATTTAGCACCTAACTCATTTTTTATACTCTCAACTTCATGCTGTGTTTGACCCTTAACTGCTTTATTCCTTGATTACTTCATCTCCAGCCATGTTCATAATCCAATACACCTAATGTTGTCATCACTTGAGACTCTACCACTTCTGAAACATTAAATCTCAATACCCCACTCTGACCACAGCTCTCCTCTCACAAGGCTTCTCACTCAGTTATCCTCATCATCCCTCTCTATGTGGGGCTGGCAGTCTGTGATCCCTCTACCTTGCTCTGCTGGTCCCATCTTACCTTCTTTTCCTTTCTGTCTTGCTTTGATGTCATGGGACCTCATTTCAACCATTCTTTTGCCTGCTTTTTTACATCCTAGTCACATTGCCTTTCTATCTATTCCTTTGGCAAATAGTCCAAGGG
>NW_006780914.1:1405948-1460366 GCF_000442215.2 Lipotes vexillifer | reverse complement strand
TTCCCTACATCTAACCTAGACAGCTGAGTATCAATGAAGATGATCCCATAACTGTACACGTTGATGGCCAAACTCAACTTGACCTTCAATACTTTCTGTTTCCCTAGTGAGCTTTCTCCACTCTCTCCTCAAATTTTTCATTCTGCTGTACTCACAACTGACGGGTAATCTTGCCGATTTGTTCAGAGAGAAATTATAACTCCAACTTCCTACTACCAAATCTACAAACAGATGTCCCAGGGAAGAGAAGTTATTTCTCTCCTTAAAGATTAACTCCTGGGGCTTCCCTGGTGGCTCAGTGGTTGAGAGTCTGCCTGCCAATGCAGGGGACACGGGTTCGAGCCCTGGTCTGGGAGGATCCCACATGCTGCGGAGCAACTAGGCCCGTGAGCCACAACTACTGAGGCTGCGCGTCTGGAGCATGTGCTCCGCAGCAAGAGAGGCCGAGATAGTGAGAGGCCCGCTCACCACGATGAAGAGTGGCCCCCGCTTGCCGCAACGAGAGAAAGCCCTCGTACAGAAATGAAGACCCAACACACCCAAAAAATAAATAAATTAATTAATAAATTAAAAAAATAAAAAAGATTAACTCCTGTAGCTGTACTCATGATCCTATCTCCTGCCTTCCTAGAATACTTGCTATGGACTGAATGTTTGTGTCCCACCTGAATTCATATGTCGAAGAACTAATATCCAGTGTGATGGTAGTAGGAGGTGGGGCCTTTGGAAGGTAATGAGGTTTAGATGAGATCATGAGACTACGGCCCCCATGATGAGATTACTGCCCTTATGAGATGAGGAGAGCTTCTCTCTACCATATGAGGACACAGCAAGAAGGTTGCTGTATGAAAGCTAGGAAGTAGCACCAAATACCAGATCTACCAGCACCCTGATCTTGACTTCTCAGCCTCCAGAACTGTGAGAATAAGTGTCTGTAAGCTAACCCTGTCTACTGTACCTTGTTATTTCAGCCTGAGCTGATTAAGATAATACCCTCTCCTTTATCTTCAAGCTTTCCTTTCCATCAGCCCCTAAACAATTGAATGTTTTCACATTCTAAAACCTTGCCTTTCAGCCTCACACCTCCCACCAAGCACTGTCCTTTATGACCACTGCTTCGCAACTAAATCCTTTGAAGGCGTTGTCTGTATTTACTGCTTCTAGTACAACTTCACTCATTCTCCAAACCTTTTAAATTTAGCTTTTGCTCTTGCCACCCATAGAAACGGTTCTTGTCAAAGCCAGCAACAACAAGCTTCCTCGCGGCTGAATCATTGAGATCTTTCCTTGTTTGTCCTCTCTGCTCCTCTTTCCACTGTCGACCACCCGCTTTGGTTTCTTAACACCAAACTCGTTCCACTTCATCTCATTGATTGAAATCTTAGATTTCTTTGTAGAATCTTGAAATTTTCGTATTTTTCAGAGTTCTATCTTAGATTGTCTTCTCATTTCAATTTTCACATTTCTAGGAAATGTCTCCAACATTTCCTATTGTGGCTTTAATAATCTTCTATCTATATGTTGATGGCCCCGAAGTTCCTCTTTTCAGAGGCAACATCTCTCCTGAATTTTAGGTGTAGAATTCCTCCTTCCTATAAGATGGCTCTTGGATGTTCCATGAACCCATCAAAGTCAACAATTGCAAAACTGAGCTCATCTTTTCTATTAACCTCTTCCATCTCACTTTCCACCCACTGGTGAAAACTGGGAATCTGAGTATCATCCTTGATGGCACCTTTTTCTTTACTTTAGAATTCCTAGGTATGAATCCATCTCTGCTTTCTCTATCCCCTTTACGACACCTAATTCAGTCATTTTATTTTCAGTAGCCTCATAAGGGATTTCCTTTTCTCTGGGCAGTGTCCCTTCAACTTACTCCCCATACTGCAGACAGTGAATTTTCTAAAATGCAAATCATATGCATGTATCACTACTATGCTTAAAAGTACTCACTAACTCTTTTTTTTTTTTTTAATAACTATAGTCTCAATGCTGTACATTACAACCCATGATTTGTTTATTTTATAACTGAAAATTTGCATCTTTTGATCCTCTTCACCAATTTCACCCACCCTCACCTCTTGCCTCTGACAACCACCAATCTGTTCTCTCTGTATCTACATATGAGCTAATTTTTCTCTAGATTTCTCATATAAATTGAGATCATACAGTATTTATCTTTCTCTGTCTGACTTATTTCACTTACAGTAATGTCCTCAAAGTCACATATGGCAAGATGTCATTATTTTTTATGACTAATATTTCGTTGTATATAAATACCACATTTTCTTTATTCATCCATCCGTTGATGGACACTTAGGCTGCTTCCACATCTTGGCTATTGTAAACAATGCTACAATGAACATGGAGGTGCATATATCTTTTTGAGTTGGTGTTTTCACTTTCTTTGGATAGATACCCAGAAGTGGAATTGCTGGATCGTATGGTAGTTCTATTTTTAATTTTTTGAGGAGCCTCCATACTGTTTTCACAGTGGCTGCACCCCAATTTACATTCCCACCAACAGTGCACGAGGGGTCCCTTTTCTACACACCCTCACTAACACTTATTATTTCTTGTCATTTTGATAATAGCCATTCTAACAGGTGGGAGGTGATATTGTGGTTTTGATTTGTACTTCCCTGATCAATCGCTCTTTATTAAACTGAAGGTAAAGTCCAAATTTTTAAGTATGCTTCACATGATCCATTATCTTCTGGGCTGTCTTGACCATTATTCCTTTTGCTTCTTAATATGCCAACCATTTAGGATTTAAAATATCTCTCCTCTCTCTCCTCCCTTCCCCATTCGCCTCCTCCGCCCATCTACTGTCTCTCTCTTTCTTCCAGTCCTTGCACATCCTCTTCCTTCTGTCTTGAATTTTTCACTGTACACACACACATACACACACACACACACACACACACACACACACACACACACACCACACACTCCATTACATGCTTCCTCTGGCTAAATTATACATGCACGGTTGAAGGGAATGTAAAATGATATATCTGATACGAAAAACAGTTCAATGTTTGCTTGAAAATTTTAAATAGAATTATCATAAGATCCGAGAAAATTGAAAGCAAGATCTCAGAAACATGTTTGAACACCCACGTTCATAACAGCATTCTTCATAATAGTCAAAAGCTGGAGCAATCCAATTTTCATTGATGGATGAGATATATACACACAATTGAATATTATTCAGCCTTAAAAAGGATGGAAATTCTGACACATGCTACAATATGAATGAGCTGTGTAGACATTATGCTAAGTGAAATAAGCCAGCCACTAAAAGACAAATACTGTATGTTTCCATTTATATGAAGTACCTAGAATAGTCAAATTCATAGAGAAAGAAAGTAGAATGGCGGTTGCCAAGGGTTGATGGGAGGGTGGAAGGGAAATGGATGTTTGTTGTTTAATGGGTATAGAGGGTCAGTTTTGCAAAATGAAGAGTTCTGAACATTGGCTGCACAACAGTGTGAACGTACTAAACTATACACTTAAAAATAGTTTTGATGGGAAATTTTATGTTACATGTATTTTATATGTATTAAAGTTAAATAACATAATTTAAAATATTTTTAAGGATTTCCAGAATGATTATCAGCATGCTTTCCTATTAAAGATAAAAATAGCATGTAGATATCAACAAATTGCATAGATACTAAAAATGAATTAAACATTTCCTAGTCTCCACTCCTCCATAAAATATATAAATATTTTTTGGAGGAGAAACATATCTTTTGCTTCTCCTTACAGAATTTCAGTAAGTAATTTAACTGATTTATCATTTTCTAAAAAAGAAAAAAACTGCGCTACTGTGTACCTTTTGCATAAGTGATGCAAAAGATTGTGATAATATTCCATTACAGTATTCAGAAAATAAAAGTAATATATTATTTGGGATGCATTGTATATATATTTTTTCAGCATTATAGCCATATTTACTCCAATATTTGTTTTCTAGAAATTATGGAATTCTATAGTAATTGCACTCTAGCATTGAATGGATGAGTGCACTCAGAACAATTAATGGGAATTGACTAGTCAACCATATGGGCAGAGAGAAACTTAAGGTTCACTTAGTGTCAGAGAATACAAATTATCTAAGATTTGCATGAATCACTGTAGCTACTATACAGGTGCTTATCACCTTAATTCTTGTGTTACAGAATGTCTATAGTAAACAATCTCAAGATGGCCCCAGTGTTCTTGGACTCCTGTTTTTCATGCTCATGAAATCTCCTTCCCTCGAGTGTGGGCTTCTAATGAATAGAATATAGCAGAAATGATAAGATGTCACTTCCTAAATAGGTTAAAAGAATAGGCTTCCATCTTGTACACCTTATTTCTCTGTCTCTTTGTCTCTCTGTATCTGTCTTTCTCTTTCTCTCTCTGTTTCTCTCTGGCCTTTCTCAGGGGAAACAAGCTGCAGTATTGTGAATAACCCTATGGAGAAGCCCACATGAAAAGGAAGTGGTATCTGGAGATAACAAGCAATGAGAATCAAAAGCCATGTTAGTGAACTCAGAAGTGGATCTAAGAAGACTCTGAGTTGAGTTGACTTTAGTCCCAGCCAAAAAAAGATTGTATCTTTTTTTTTTTTTTTGAGATTTTAAATAAATTTTATTGTTAAGGGAAAAAGTCATTATATAATTTACAGTGTAATCACCTATTAAAACTAGCAGTAGGGCATAGGGAGAAAGAGCTTCTGCGGGAGGCAGTGGTTCCTGTTTTTAAAGCTTTTTCCCATGTAAAAGCCACAATATTCATTATTTTAGTTCAGTAAGTGGATTAGATCACCAACCAATGAACAGGGTCCTTCCTGTATGTCATGTTACCAGAGATAGGAAAAATCATCTCTTTACTTGATTTCCATGGACATAGACTCCAAAATATATGCTCTGCTGAAAATTAGGGGAGAAGGTTGTGTTTGGCAATGCCAATAGAAACAATTATAAAGAGAATGTTAGAAAAAATATATCATTAAATGTCTCTTGGCCTATCCTATAATGTTTCATTGCTTTCTAAAGACTTTCATTTATCTCTTTAGAGAGCCTCCATCTTTTGGCTTCATCCAAACACTATCTTTTCCACTTTATTTATTTATTTATTTAACATCTTTATTGGAATATAATTGTTTTACAATATTGTGTTACTTTCTGGTGTACAAAAATGTAAATCAGCTATACATAAACATATATCCCCATATCCTCTCCCTCTTGCACCTTCCTCCCATCCTCCCTATCCCACCCCTCTAGGTGGTCACAAAGCACCGAGCTGATCTCCCTGTGCTATGCTGCTGCTTCCCACTATCTATTTTACATTTGGTAGTATATATAAGTCCATGCCACTCTCTCACTTTGTCCCAGCTTACCCTTCCCATTCCCCATGTCCTCAAGTCTGTTCTCTAAGTCTGTGTCTTTATTCCTGTCCTGTCCCTAGGTTCTTCAGAGCCATTATTATTTTTTAGATTCTATATATATGTGTTAGCATACGATATTTGTTTTTCTCTTTCTGACTTACTTCACTCCGTATGACAGACTCTAGGTCCATCCACCCCACTACAAATAACTTAATTTTGTTTCTATTACGGTTAAGCAATATTCCATTGTATATATGTGCCACATCTTCTGTATCCATTCATCTGTCTATGGACACTTAGGTTGCTTCCATGTCCTGGCAATTGTAAATAGAGCTGCAATGAACATTGTGGTACATGACTCTTTTTGAATTATGGTTTTCTCAGGGTATATGCCCAGTAGTAGGATTACTGAGTCATATGGTAGTTCTATTTTTAGTTTCTTATGGAAACTCCATATTGTTCTCCATAGTGGCTGTAATAATTTACATTCCCACCAACAGTGCAAGAGGGTTCCCTTTTCTCCACATCCTCTCTAGCATATATTGTTTATAACTTTTTTGATGATGGCCATTCTGACTGGTGTGAGGTGATACTTCACTGTAGTTTTGATTTGCATATTTCTAATGATTAGTCATGTTGAGCATCCTTTCATGTGTTTGTTGGCAATCTTCTTTGGAGAAACGTCTATTTAGGTCTTCTGCCCATTTTTGGACTAGGTTGTTTGCTTTTTTGATATTGAGCTGCATGTGCTGCTTGTAAATTTTAGGTATTAACCCTTGGTCAGTTGCTTCATTTGAAAATAATTTTTCCCATTCTGAGGGTTGTCTTTCTGTCTCATTTATGGTTTCCTTTGTTGTGCAAAAGCTGTTAACTTTCATTAGTTCTCATTTGTTTATTTTTGTTTTTATTTCCATTATTCTAGGAGGTGGGTCAAAAAAGATCTTGCTGTGATTTATGTCAAAGAGTGTTCTTCCTATGTTTTCCTCTAAGAGTATTATAATGTCTGGTCTTACATTTAGGTCTTTAATCCATTTTGAGTTTATTTTTGTGTATGGTGTTAGGGAGTGTCCCAATTTCATTCTTTTACATGTAGCTGTCTAGTTTTCCCAGCACCAGTTATTGAAGAAACTGTCTTTTCTCCATTGTATATTCTTGCCTCCTTTATCAAAAATAAGGTGACCATATGTACGTGGGTTTATCTCTGGGTTTTCTAACATGTTCCATTGATCTATATTTCTGTTTTTGTGCCAGTACCCTATTGTCTTCATTACTGTAGCTTTGGAGTCTAGCCTGAAGTCAGGGAGCCTGATTCCTCCAGCTCCATTTTTCTTTCTCAAGATTGTTTTGGCTATTCAGGGTCTTTTGTGTTTCCATACTAATTGTGAAATTTTTCATTCTAGTTCTGTGAAAAATGCTATTGGTAGCTTGATAGGGATTGCACTGAATCTGTACATTGCTTTGGGTAGTATAGTCATTTTCACAATGTTTATTCTTCCAATCCAAGAACATGGTATATCTCTCCATCTGTCTGTATCATCTTTAATTTCTTTCATCAGTGTCTTATAGTTTTCTGCATACAGGTCTTTTGTCTCTTTAGGTAGGTTTATTCCTAGGTATTGTAATCTCTTTTTTACAATGGAAGTGCAACAAATGGGAGTGTTTGCTTAATTTCTTTTTCAGATTTTTCATCGTTAGTGTAAAGGAATGCCAGAGATTTCTGTGTATTAATTTTGTATCCTACTACTTTACCAAATTCATTGATTAGATCTAGTAGTTTTCTGGTAGCATCTTTAGGATTCTCTATGTATAGTATCATATCATCTGCAAACAGTGACAGTTTTACCCTTCTTTTTTGATTTGGATTCCTTTTATTTCTTTTTCTTCTATGATTGCTGTGGTTAAAACTTCCAAAACTATATTGAGTAATAGTGGTGAGAGTGGGCAGCCTTGTCTTGTTTCTGATCTTAGTGGAAATGGTTTCAGTTTTTCACCATTGAGGACAATGTTGGTTGTGGGTGTGTCATATATGGCCTTTATTATGTTGAGGTAAGTTCCCTCTATGCCTACTTTCTGGAGGGTTTTTATCATAAATGAGTGTTGAATTTTGTCAAAAGCTTTCTCTGCATCTATTGAAATGATCTAATTGTTTTTCTCCTTCGATTTGTTAATATGGTTTATCACATTGATTGATTTGAGTATTTTGAAGAAACCTTGCATTCCTGGGAGAAACCCCACTTGATCTAGGTGTATGATCCTTTTAATGGGCTGTTGGATTCTGTTTACTAGTATTTTGTTGAGGATTTTTGCATCTATATTAATCAGTGATATTGGCCTGTAGTTTTCATTTTTTGTGACATCTTTGTCTGGTTTTGTATCAGGGTGATGGTGGCCTCATAACATGAGTTTGGGAGTGTTCCTCCCTCTGCTATATTTTGGAAGAGTTTGAGAAGGATTAGGTGTTAGCTTTTCTCTAAATGTTTGATAGAATTCACCTGGGAAGCCCTCTGGTCCTGGGCTTTTGTTTGTTGGAAGATTTTTAATCACAGTTTCAATTTCAGTGCTTGTGATTGGTTTGTTTATATTTTCTATTTCTTCCTGGTGCATTCTTGGAAGGCTGTGCTTTTCTAAGAGTTTGTCCGTTTCTTCCAGGCTGCCCATTTTATTGGCGTATAGTTGCTTTTAGTAATCTTTCATGATCTTTTGTATTTCTGCAGTGTCAGCTGTTACTTCTCCTTTTGCATTTCTAATTCTATTTATTTGAGTCTTCTCCCTTTTTTTGTTGCTGAGTCTAGCTAATTTTTTATCAATTTTGTTTATCTTCTCAAAGAACCAGCTTTTAGTTTTATTGATCTTTGCTACTGTCTCCTTCATTTCTTTTTCATTGATTTCTGATCTGATATTTATGATTTATTTCCTTCTGCTAACTTTGGGGGTATTTTTTGTTCTTCTTTCTCTATTTGCTTTAGGTGTCAGGTTAGGTTGTTTATTTGATATTTTTCTTGTTTCTTGAGGTAGGATTATATTGCTATAAACTTCCTTCGTAGAAATGCTTTTGCTGCATCCGGTAGGTTTTGGGTTGTCGTGTTTTCATTGTCATTTGTTTCTAGGTATTTTTTTATATCTTCTTTGATTTCTTCAGTGATCTTGGTTGTTTAGTAGTGTATTGTTTAGCCTCCATGTGTTTGTATTTTTTCCAGTTTTTTTTCCTGTAACGGATATCTAATCTCATAGTGTTGTGGTTGGAAAAGATACTTGGTACAATTTCAATTTTCTTAACTTTACCAAGGCTTGATTTGTTAACCAAGATATGATCTGTCCTGGAGAATGTTCCATGACCACTTGAGAAGAAACTGTATTCTGTTGTTTTTGGGTGGAATGTCCTCTAAATATCAACTAAGTCCATCTTGTGTAATGTATTGCTTAAAGCTTGTTTTTCCGTATTTATTTTCATTTTGAATGATGTATACATTGGTGAAAGAGGGTTGTTAAAGTCCCTGGCTATTATTGTGTTAGTGTCGATTTCCCCTTTTATGGCTGTTAGCATTTGCCTTATGTATTGAGGTGCTCCTATGTTGGAGGCATAAATATTTACAATTGTTCTATCTTCTTCTTGGATTGATCCCTTGATCATTATGTAGTGTCCTTCTTTGTCTCTTGTAATAGTCTTTACTTTAGAGTCTGTTTTGTCTGATTTAAAAATCATTACTCCAGCTTTCTTTTGATTTCCATTTGCATGGAATATCTTTTTCCATCCCCTTACTTTGAGTCTGCATGTGTCCCTAGGTCTGAAGTTGTTCCCTTGTAGACAGCATATATACAGGTCTTGTTTTTGTATCCATTCAGCCAGTCTATGTCTTTTGGTTAGAGCATTTAATCCATTTACATTTAAGGTAATTATCATTTTGTATGTTCCTATTACCATTTTATTAATTGTTTGGGTTTGTTTGTCAGTCTTTTCCTTCTATTTTGTTTCCTGCCTAGAGAAGTTCCTTTAGCATTTGTTGTAAATTTGGTTTGTTGGTACTGAATTCTCTTAGCTTTTGCTTGTCTGTAAAGGTTTGAATTTCTCCATCAAATCTGAATGAGATCCTTTCTGGGTAGAGTAATCTTGGTTGTAGGTTTTTCCCTTTCATCACTTTAAATATGTCCTGCCACTCCCTTCTGGCTTGCAGAGTTTTTGCTGAAAGATTAGCTGTTAACCTTTTGGAGATTTCCTTGTATGTTATTTGTTGCTTTTTTCTTGCTGCTTTTAATATTTTTTCTTTGTATTTAATTTTTGATAGTTTGATTAATATGTGTCTTGGCATGTTTCTCTTTGGATTTATCCTGTATGGGACTCTCTTCACTTCCTGGACTTGATTGACTATTTCTTTTCCCATGTTATGGAAGTTTTCAACTATAATCTCTTCAAATATTTTCTCAGACCATTTCTTTTTCTCTTCTTCTTCTGGGACCCCTATTATTTGAATATTAGTGCAGTTAATATTGTCCCACAGGTCTCTGAGAGTGTTCTCAATTCTTTTCATTCTTTTTTCTTCATCCTTCTCTGTGGTAGTTATTTCTACTATTCTATCTTCCAGGTTACTTACCCATTCTTCTGCCTCAGTTATTGTGCTATTGATTCCTCCTAGAGAGTTTATAATTTCATTTGCTGTGTTGTTCATCATTGTTTGTTTGCTCTTTAATTTTCTAGGTCCTTGCTAAACGTTTCTTGTATTTTCTCAATTCTATTTCCAAGATTTTGGATCACCTTTACTATCATTATTCTGAATTCTTTTTCAGGTAGACTGCCTATTTCCTCTTCATTTGTTTGGTCTGATGGTTTTTTACCTTGCTCCTTCATCTGTTGCATATTTCTCTGTCTTCTCATTCTGTTTAGCTTACCTTGTTTGGGCTCTCCTTTTCATAGGCTGCAGGTTCATAGTTCCCATTGTTTTTGGTGTCTGCCTGCGGTGGGTGAGTTTGGTTCAGCGGGTTCAGCAGCTTTTGTAGGCTTCCTGGTGGAGTGGGCTGGTGCCTGTGTTCTGGTGGGTGGGGCTCGATCTTGTCTTTCTGGTGGGCAGGGCTATGTCTGGCAAGGTGTTTTGAGGTGTCTGTGAACTTAGTATGACATTAGGCAGCCTCTCTGCTCATGGGTGGGGTTGTGTTCCTGTCTTACTAGTTGTTTGGCATGGGGCGGCCAGCACTGGAGCTGGCTGGCTGTTGGGTGGAGCTGGGTCTTAGCGTTGAGACAGAGATCTCTGGGAGAGCTCTTGACAATTGATATTACATGAGGTCGGGTCAGCTCTCCCACCTCAGAGCCTCAGACCTGATACTATGCCAGAGCACCAAGACCCTATCAGCCACAGGCCTCAGAAGAAAAATAAGGAAAGGAAAAAAATAAAAATTTATTTTAAAAAATTAATAGTAATAATAAAAATGGAGGAGAGCAACCAAACCAATAAACAAATCCACCAATCATAACAACTGCTAAAAGCTAAACTAAGATAAACATAAAAATCAGAAACAAATCAGTCACAGACAGCAAACCCCAAGTCTACAGTTGCTCCCAAAGTCAATTGCCTCAATTTTTTTTTTTTTTTTTTTTGCGGTACGTGGGCCTCTCACTGCCGTGGCCTCTCCCGCTGCGGAGCACAGGCTCCGGACGCGCAGGCTCAGCGGCCATGGCTCACGGGCCCAGCCGCTCAGCGGCATGTGGGATCCTCCCGGGCCGGGACACTAACCCGCGTCCCCTGCATCGGCAGGTGGACTCCCAAACAATGCACCACTAAGGAAGCCCATTGCCTCAATTTTTGGATGATTCATTGTCTATGGTATTCCAGAGATGCAGGGTACATCAAGTTGATTGTGGGGATTTAATCCACTGCTCCTGAGGCTGCTGGGAGAGATTTCCCTTTCTCTTCTTTGTTCACACAGCTCCTGGGGTTCAGCTTTCATTTTGGCCCCACCTCTGCATGTAAGTTGCTCTCAGGTCTCTTTTCCTCACCCAGACAGGAGGTGGTTAAAGCAGTAGCTGATTTCAGGTCAGGGGGAGGGAGGGGTACAGTAGTTATAATTGGAATGCGGGGTAAGCCTCTGGTGGCAGAGGCTGGCATGGTGTTGCAACAACCTGAGGTGCGCCATGTGTTCTCCCGGGGAAGCTGTCCCTGGATCATGGGGTCCTGGCAGTGTTGGGCTGCACAGGCTCCTTGGTGGTGGTGGTGGTGGGGCTGTGGATAGTGACCTGTACTTGCACACAGGCTTCTTGGTGGCTGCAGTGGCACTAACGTTTCATGCCTGTTTCTGGGGTCCGACCTGATACCGGCGGCTTGTGCCCGTCTCAGGAGATTGCTTAAGCAGTGCTCTGCCTTCTGTGTGCACAGGGGGAAGGAATCCCCTCTCCTCGCCCACCTGAAAATAATGGTCTCTTGTGTCTTCGGCAGGTCCAGACCCTTTCCCGGACTCCCTCCCGGCTAACTGTGGTGCACTAGCCCCCTAAGGTTGTCTTCACACAGCCAACCCCAGTCCTCTCCCTGGCGTCTGACCTCCTAAGCCTGAGCCTCAGCTCCCAGCCCCAATCAGCCCTGGAGGGTGAACAGACAAGCCTCTCAGGCTGGTGAGTCCTGGTTGGCACTTATCCTCTGTGTGGGAATCTCTCCACTTTGCCGTCTGCACCCCTGTTGTTGCGTTCTCTTGCATGGCTTCAAAGTCCAAACCCTGTCTCCACCAGAGCAGGGACTTCTTAGTGTGTGGAAACTTTTCCTCCTTCACAGCTCCCTCCCAGAGGTGAAGGTCCCATCCCTATTCTTTTGTCTCTGTTTTTTCTTTTTTCTTTTGCCCTACCCAGGTACATGAGGATTTTCTTGCCCTTTGGGAAGTCTGAGGTCTTCTGCCAGCGTTCAGTAGGTGTTCTGTAGGAGTTGTTCCACATGTAAATGTATTTTTGTTGTATTTGTGGAAAGGAAGGTGATCTCCACATCTTACTCCTCCACCATCTTGAAGGTCCCCCCGGATTGCATCTTACGAGAGACCCTGATTTGGAGGTACCCTGCTAAGTTGTGCCTAGATATCTGATCCACAGAAGCTATGAGATAATAAATGTCTCTTGTTTAAAGCTGGTAAATTTAGGGATAATTTGTTATACAGTGATAAATAATGAATACATTATCGAATGTATCAAATATAATAAACTGTTAAAAGTAATATTTTGCATATACTTTTCATACATTTTTAGGTAAAGCTACATACATACATACATACATCTTTGGCATAGTTTCTATCCTTCTTCCTTGTCCCAATTCCTATACTGTTATGATGATCTAGCTTCTGATGTTTGGATCATGCATGTTCAGCCTTATCTAATCAGCCACATTATTTTAGCCTTGTTTATCATCTTTTTAAGGTTATTAATAATCTCTCTCTTTTTTTTTTTTCCTTTTCTCAATCTGAATTAGAACATATATTTTTCCAGTCTGCCTCCAATTCTTTAAGAATATCAGGATAAAACAGTACATATTTATGAGCTAGAAGGTGTTTAAGTGGTGTAGTTAATAAAGACAATTCATTTGGTGGTTGGGTCCTCAAATACATCAATCAACAACAGAGTGAATTCTTTGGTTCCTATTGTGAATCTATTTCTCATCCTCAAGAAGCACTATTATTACTTACCAGGATTATGCTAATAGCCTCCTAATTGGTCGTCATTCTTCTACCCTTACTTCTCTTCAGTCTATTCATAACACAGAAGCCAGAATGACCAATTCTGTTAAAACATAGATCAGACCATGTCTTTCTTCTGTTCAAAACCCTTCAATGGCTCTTCATTCTACTCAGAGTAAAAGACATTAGAGTACCCTAAATTGTCCCCTAGCCCCAGTCTTTTAATCCTATAATCCATGAACTCCTTACCAAAGGACAAGACCCCATCTCCCTTCAGCCACACCCTGATCTTTAATCACATTTTCCAGGGACACTTCCACTTTAGGGCTTTTGCTCTAGTTATAGCCTCTGCCTGAACTTTGCCCAGATATGCTCTTGGCTAGCTTATTACCTCTTTCCGGTCTTTATTCACAATTTCACCTCCTCAAAGAGACCTACTTTGACCTTTACCAAATATTCTAACTCCATACATCCTGCCCCAGCCTTCAGGGTTCACCATCACTTATCATCTTCTAATCTACTAAATATTGCCTTATTATTTGTCACATCTATGGTTTATTATCTTTCACCATTGGACAGTCAGCTCCATGAGATCCATGAGATCTTTGCTTTGTTCACTGTTGTATCTCAATCACCTAGACCATTACCAGGCACATAGTAAGTGCTCATTAAATATTCATTGCACTAAATTGTGAACAACTTAAATTGATTTGCCCTTTCAGCTCTCAAAATATGACCACTGGTAACAAAGTATTAATAAGTAAGTAAAAATTATGAAAAGTTTTACTACTGCATAAAGAAAAACACTCCAGCTGCAGAGTCCTTGCTTTCCCTCAAAACAAGAACCTGATGAAGCATATTAACAAATGGGGACATGATTTATTCATTACCATTTGCAACATCTTGATTGAGAAAATTAAATTGTTTTGTAGATGCTTGATACACCCTGGGGCCTTTTCAATTTCTTCACTTTTTTTCACTGTTCTTCCCTTGTTAATTTTTCTTGTTTTCTTAAAAGGACTATAGGCAAGTAAGCAATATTCTGCTCCTTTGGCAAATAATTGATCACTTGGCCTCTTGAACTCCTCCATGGAGTGTGTCTCCACAGGTTTACTTAGCATCCTGAAAGGAATGATGGAATTGGAGAGCAATTTCTTACGGGAAACCATGCAAAAAAATAAGAGTAAATGCTTCTTATTTTGGCCACAGTGCAAGATAAAACAGATGACCAGCAAAAGACACTTTCCAACATCAATTTTTAAAAATATATTTTACTGATCTTCATTGTTTCAGTGGGGAAAGATGCTTGTCAACTCACCCTTTCTGTTGCTCTTCATATCAGCATTAACATCAAATCACAGATTAGAAATAGAAGAGGCACGTTAGTGGATTTCTTTTAATTACTGAGATATAATTCACACATAACATCGTGTTAGTTTCAGGTGTACAATATAATGATTTGATATACGTGTATATTATGAAATGATTACTACGATAAGTAAATTCACTGCTAATTACATCCTTTTTTTTTTAACCTCTGTGCTTTCAGTGCTTCACCTTGGAATTCTTAATAGTGAAGTGCTTCACCTTGGAATTCTTAATAGTTAGCTTTCACATTATGATGAAAACTATACTTATATATTTCCCATATACATATTGCTTTTCATCTTTTCCATTAAACAAAATCCTCAGTATTTAACCTATACAGATTGGCTTTCAGAGATCTCATAATGTTATAGTAAAATAAAGCCATGATGATAATGAAAAAAAGAAAAGAAAGAACACATTAGTCTCTAATTTTTAAATGATAAAGTAGATTATAAAAATCAAAATCAAATTCCTTTGTACTTAAGGAAAGTACTAAGACTTATTGAAATAAGTAAAGCCTTATTGAAACATCATAGATCAAATCCTTTATAAAATATCTTTATAATAAAAATTTGTGTATAATAAAAATATTTCCAAACCTTAGCTTGTGATCTAATAATTGTAAGCAAGAATATCTAATACAACTAAGTTCTAGACCAGAAGTTAGCAAATTTGTTGCCTCTTTTTGTAAATAAAAATATTTGGAGCATACGCGTGTCCATTCCTTTGTGTGTTGTCTGTAACTGTTTTTGTGCTACAACAGTAGAGTTTAATAGCTGTGACAGAGACTGTATGACCTGCAAACCTAAAATATGTACTATCTGGCCCTTTACAGAAAAAAATTTGCTGACCTCCTGTTATAGACAAATAAAAAATTGAGGCAGTTCTTTATATTTCAGTACACTGAAATTAACCTCATGCTCCCTTCTATCATTTAATAGGGAGGGAGAACTTGGAAAAATTTCAGAGTTTTCTGGCTGTGGGTAGTTAGTACAAATTGACCAGGAAAAGACAGAAAGAATATTGGCCACATTAGCTGCTCATTCTGGCCACACACATGTCCCCATATTATCCCTCTGTTCTCTACTAAGTCTTCTCACTAAGTACCTGAGACACATGAGTCTTCCTTGAGCTCTTACTGTCAACAGAAATGTTAATTTTTCTCTCACGACCTTCTGACTTTACCTTCTCTCCTAAATTGATCTTCTCTTTTCAGACTGTGGTTGGGTGCACTTGTCTGCTGGTTTGGCCTGGATGTATTCTGTGATTCTCTGAGCTACTTTGCCCTCCATGGCTGGGTGCCAAGATTCTGGCTCTTGGTCTTGATTCTCAAGCCTTAAACCTCAATTACTGTTTCAAATTCTGATTTTTAGATTCCCATCCCAGGCTGCCCTTTCTGTTCCGTTCCCCAGCCACACAAGAGACAGTGAGTAATAAAGGACCTAGATAGCATTTTGATGTATTTAATAGGTCATTAGAGGAAAACCATAGGAACCAGAATTACTTAGTCCCAAGAAGAAAGGGCAAACAGAAAATTAAGGTTGCTAAATTCTGAAATTCTACAACTATGTGCCATATGGAGAAAGGGAATCAGTTATTTTGTATAATCACAGAGAGATGGATGTGAACAAACTTGGTAAACATGAGGATTGGGCTAAAACAGTATGAAAAAAGTTGCCAAGAATCACAAATTTTCAAGGTGGAAAAATTCTATAAACAAGTTAAATCTCAATATCTTGGGATATTCAGTAGGTACTGAAGCTTAAAATCAGCAGACAATGTTGATGACCTATAAAATTTCCTTGAAATGTATGATTGAAGCAATAGCTCTCATGTTATTTTTACTGAGAAAAGGCCAGAGGCAAAGCAGAAAAGTTGTATTTCACAACATTTAAAAGAAACAACTACCATGAAAAAAATACTGTTTTACAAGCAAACTCTTCAGGGTTTTCTTTTAGATTACCTAATCTTCAGGTTACACTAAGAAAGGATTATTTTTTACTCTAAAATAATAAAAATAATTTTCTATATTCTTAAGTACGTTTATAATTTTAATTTTACATTCTAGAGTTTATTTTGTTTGTTTTTAGTTGTCTTTTTTAAGCATTTGCTAGCTTTTCTGATCCATTTATTGAATACCTCATTTTTATTCACCGATTTTAAGTACTGTACTGACTTTAGAGTATTTCTAATTCCCTGTACCATTCATGGACTCTACACAGATCCATTGGTCTGTAGGAAACCTTATATATGTCCACAATAGTCAGTTTACATTTGGAAATAGCATATTTTACTATCCATTATAGCAGGTTTTCTTCATTCATCATTTTACTCAAAAAAATCCTGGTTATCGTCCTACCTATATTCTTGCTGATCAACTTTATAATATATGTAATTCAATTCTGTAAACTATACATGCATATTTTAGGTACACATTGCATACAGTGTTTATAATGCTCTGAAAAGGATCCTGCAGGCAAACATCAAACTGATCATGTTGGCTTTCTCAAGGAGGTGAAGGGGTGATGGTTGTGGAATGGAAAGGGCATGATTACTGGGGTGATGGGGTCAGTTGTGTGACTCAGATTTGGATGTTGGGGAAAAGCATTTTAAGAGCAGTAATTTGTATAGAATTTGAAGACACATAGAAATTAGTGATATGAAGAAGGAAACGAGAACATTTGAAGTAGAAGAAAAAAATCATAAAGTGATATGTCTTCAAAGAACTGCTATTCAGGATGGTTTAGGCTCTGGGGAATATCTAAAGCTTTAGCTGAATGCTTGGGTGAGAGTCACAGTATAAAAGGCAGTCATGCCTAAATTAGGAGCTTGAACACTTTATGACCCTTTGGATAAATCACCAAAAAATTTTAAACAAGGTATTGTCATGATCAAGTTTTATCTTTAAAATGTCACTCTGATGTTTGAAGGGGGCATATAGGCTACCACAATAATCCATGTGTAGATCATAACCTTGGTCTTCATGTAGTCTAGCTTCTTTGTGATGTCATAATCAAATAAACACAAATTTTGTGGCAAGTGTATTTAAATGTAATGTAAGACTTCATTAGAATTTCAGGAACCGTATTGTAAGAATCCTTTTTTTACCCATCTTTCTATATCCCTCAAACCCTAGAACTACACTGAAAATTTTCTTCCATCCTCAATTCAGGTGTGGGCTCCAGGATATCCTTTCACTCCTCTCCCTGCCTTTCTGGATGTGCTCTTTCCTCCCATTACCTTTTTCTCTCCCTTAGTTCTGTTTCTGGTTATTTCCAACTCTCAATTATTTTAACCCATTATCACTATGTACATAGCAGATGGTTCATAAGTATTTCTTGCAAAGGAGAAGAGGGCATACTGCAAGTACACATAAATCATTTTTATCTTTGTTAAACAGTAGAAAAGTGATTAGAGACTATTCTCCCATAGTGGTCTTAGAGATAGAGAATAGGGATGGATATCAAAATAATATTGGAAACAGAGTGAGGGAAATTGGGTGTGGAATAACAGAGATAAGGTACTGAGGGGGAAAAGTGGAGCTTGTCCAGAAATACTCTCCATGTCTCTAGCTAGGAAATGAGATCATTGGGAGGTACTTTTGACTAAGCAAGAGACTGTCACAGTAGGAGAAGAGTTAGAGGGTACACAATGAGTTCAGCTTTGTAAAGGTTGATTTTAAAATGTTTTAGATTACCTAAGAAAAGCTCTCCAGGTACAGATGGAGAAATGAGACTGCGCCTTAGAAGAAGGGTGGACTTGCGATTCGTCGTTGTAAAGGTGATAGTCCAACCAGAGAATAGGGCTCAGAGGTCTGAGGGGAAAATGCAAGGTAAAGAATAAGATAGAAGACAAAGAGTTTCCAAAAGTCTACGAAAGTGAGAACAGAGAGGAAGGTAGAAAAGAAGCAGGCGAGGGAGGAAAATTCTTCTTGTTGAAAGAGTCAGATATTACAGAGACGTTGAGAACCTCATGAGCTAAGAATTGGAAATAGCAGAAATAGGCTTACGAATTGTCCATTGCCTTTGACCCCATTAAGAACCATTTCAGTGGAGATGGGACTGAAGGCTGATTAGTAACAGGGGTATTAACTACACTTTCAATACTTTTGTCTGTGAGGAAAGATACTGAGTTGAAATGGGAATCTAGAAGTCAGCTCTTAGGTAAAAGGGGCTATGTGGATGAGCAGCCTCTTTTCAAGAGGACAAAAGTAGATGTCGCATCTTAAGGGAGAACCAGGGTTAAGACATAGTAGTTAGATTGAGGGGGAGCTGGTGAAGTGCTTGAATGAAAAGGGACATTTATTTATAGTAGAATGTAGGTTCTATATGGCACTGTGGGAAGAATTTAATATGATTCTCTGACATATGTGCTAGAAACTGCAGGGTGGTGAGGAGAGAAGACTTTGTTCCTGCCTCGAAGAAGATAATGGTCCAGTAGAGATACTCATCTAGGTAACATATATTTAATAAGAGCCTACTAAGTGCTAGGAGACACTGTTCCAGGCACTGAGGATACAGTAGGAGGTACAAAACACGGTCTAGGTCCTCAGAGAGATTGTATTCCAGTAGAGGCAGACATGCACACAAATAAATTCTTTAATCATTTACAGAGTTATGATAGCTGCCTTGCCCCACAGAATTGTTAAGTTCTTCCATCTTTGCTTCTATTAAGCCCTCCATGGGAAGCAAACATGGAAGGATATGTCAATTCTACAGGGAAAGGCAGATAGGAGGAGGCAGGTGGAGATCCTCCTTTGCAAAGAAGGGTATAAAGATTGAGACGAGTCTTGAAAGAAGAGTGGGTGTTCACCATATGGAACATGTCAGGAAAGGCAGGACAGGCAGAGGGAGTGATGTGAGCACAGGCTAGGAGTTTGATAGGAAAATGGAGTGAGAATGGGAAGATGAGTCATGGGAGCAGAACAAAGAGTAGGGTGAGGATTAGGTGTGAGAGGGCAGAGGACCGTTGAGCGTGCATTTTGTGTGGAGGCCAGGGATGGCAGGAATGAAAAGCTTTGTGGGATTAAGTGGCCCCAAGGTTCTGAAAGCCTCTGGCTTAGAGTGGTGTTCACCCTGGCACAAAGAGAGGCATGACCGGTGCTACTGTCAGTGGCCCAGCCCAGTCAGCAGGCTCGGTTAGGGTGCCAAAATGGATGCCTCGGAAAAGTGATCTGTGCTTCTGTTGAGCTCGGCCCAGCTTGGCTGGAAGGACGGTGCAGGCATGATGGGAGCATATGGAAAGTGAAAGATTCCACGGAGTCTCATGGGTGCACAGCTATGTAGAGGCATCTGGGCAGACACTCCCACATGTCCTCTGCCTGGCTACATCACCATGGGTGAGGGAGTCTTATTTCCCTAAATGGTCCAGTTCTTGTGCAGAATGAAGGGAGTCAGAATCAATGAGCCCTTAGGTCATTTTTAGCACTGAAATTCTAAGAATCTACTTGAGCAAAACTTCTTGAGATAAGGAAATGTGCTTTCCTTATTTTTCTAAATTTACTTTGGAACAACTCTTGTATACAAAACAAAACCTTCTAGTAAAGGACTCAACACATAATAGAAGTGCAATCAATATGTAATCAATTGATTCATTTCATACTGGCAGGAAACCTTTATTCTTCACATTAAAATGTAATGAGTTGTTATAAGTAAGCTCCAGGTACAAATAATACAAGCCATACTTACGTTATGATTTTTTTCTCTTTATGTTTTACTTTGGTTGCCTGGCTACAAATGTTTCCAAGCTTTTACTCTTTCTGATTTTTCAGCTGGTAAATCAGCATGCAAATTAACCTGCACCCGAAGGTGTGGGTCCTGAAAGCAGGAGGGCTGGGGATAAGGAAACATTTTTATAAAGTTTTTCAAATTTAAGAATATTTACTACCCTGAAGTCTATCGTTATTTTGTTCATATAAATATTGGAGTATCAACAGAAAATTTAGGAGAGGATAAAATGTCAGGGAAACTGAATCATTTGAATTTATCTGCCTGTGTGCTCCAAATCTTCTGAGTTTGGGAGGGATGTCTCCCTGTCATTTTCTCACCTTTATAATAAGTTTTAGTCTATTTTCTCCTTCTATGATTCCAGCATTCCTCTGACCCAATTCGATTCCCCTTTTATTAATGTTTACCCTCCTCCCTATAGTGAGTCTCCTGCGATTTCATTCATATGTTTTTCATTCCTTTGTAGATAATACCCGCAGTGACCAAAAATGAACTCAAATCCTGACTCACAGAGGCCCCCTGGACAGTCTGGTCTTATGGAAACCTTGGCTACTGCTCCTTGATTGCCCTGCCATTTGTCATTATTCTTTGTTTACAGTCTTTGAGCCAGTTTTCAATCCATGCGACAGCACTTCTGTCCAAAGCAATTTGTATTAAATTTTCAAGTCAGATTTTGCAAGGCACTGCAGTCAGTGGATTCCGGAGGTCTAGGCATGTTACATGTTTCCTTCAGCCAGTGATTCTGTAATGAGATTTTTTTTTTAAGTGGGGGTAGGGAGGAGATTGAGTTTCTCCGGCATGATCTTCCTGCGCTGTCTCACCGCCCAGTGACAATTCATGTGTGCAGGTATTGACGCCGGCGCGAATTTAATACCTGTGATAAAGTGGAGGATTTTTTAAAATGGAACTGAAATGCCAGCTGCTCCTCGCTTTCCTCGCACCATATTGTCTAATGAAGCGGCCCCTTTTTCAGCGGCTCCATCCAGGAATCTCTGATTCATTCTTGATCCTCTTTTATCCTTTGATCAACATTTGATGCTTGGAACGAAGCCAAATTATGAGAGCGCATCAGACTCCCTCTCCCTGGCTCCGCATCCCTCTCTCTCCCTCCTGCGCTCAGTTATTAACGTTCCTGCAGCCCTAAACTCATTTCTAACCGGCTGCACCTCTGCAGTTCTTTGTTCTCTGGTCCAACGTGGTCACTCGGCTGTTGCAAACTGTTTTAAAATCAGCTGGTCAAGTCGACCCCGGAGCCATGGGCAAAGCCTCATTACTCAGGCTCTTCGCTTTCTTGAAATTGTTCAGAAGCCTTGGCTCCTGTGGTCCCTCATTGTCTTCACGATTTTCACTGGGCTCGGAGCAAACGCAGTTCTCTGGAATTCACTGCCATTGTTTCAGGTCTTAAGACATTTAATCTCAATAAAAATCGAGCGGATTTTGTGTGTTGGTGGGCAGGGGCAGAGTTGTGGAGTTCTTGCCTGTGCTATCTAGGAGTACTGTCATTTTAATAGTTCTCAGAGTCTTGTGCTATTTTAAAACAAAAACAGTTCTAGCCTAGCTCTTTAAATCCACCATTTATTTTTTTGCAAATCACCCTGATGCGAAACTCTCAAAAAGCCAAAAACAACGGCACTCACAATAAAGGATAAGTATTAGGTTTAACCCTTTGTCTGTATTTGAACGTCTCTCCTCCAGTGAGAATAGTCACTGGTTTTTAACTTTGCCTGTTTCTACCTTGCGTTGCTCCCATCTGACTGTCTGAACTTTGTACTGTCTCTGCCCCCCAAATGAATTTTATGATACTTGACCTTTTTATCTAGCAAATCAGGCCCTTCTGTAATTAAATTAAACTTTTCATGGGATGAACCCAACTATCAAATGTCATCTTATCTTCAGCAGCAGAAGTTGAAATAGAAATATCAGACATGTAGACAAGAAAGAGTCAAAACAGATCATTAACACCAGACTAAATGCCTTTAGACTGTCTTACAATGACTTCATGCTTAGCTGTTGAAAATAAGCTGTCAAAAACTATGTTGCTGTCTGTTCAAGGAATATGGAGTAGTATACCAAATACATTTGCTTTGAAGAATGTCTGGAACAGCTCTGAAAAACATTAACAATTTGGCATGGACACGTGAATGCTGGAGTGGATGGAATAGCTGTTTTGGGGACAGAAAGCACTAAATGTAGACATGCTATATTATGCTCATTGGACTATCCTTTGCTAATAAAAGCTAATGGAAAATGAGAATAAATCAGTTAGAATATACAGAATGAAAATAAATATTAGAAGATATGGCCCAAACTGCCATTAAATACTAAGATATATTTTAACTCCTTCTTAAACATTTTACAGTGCATTTAAACTTACAATCAAAAATTGTAAATTTACACACTTCTTTCAAAGTGTGTAAATAATAAATAAGTGAAGTTTAGTCCTAACTTTCAAACTTCAAAAATAAGTGATGTTTTATTCTGCTCTCTCAAAGAAATTAAACAGATCTGATAAAACCAGCAAGAAATATGAATGGGATTTGCGACATTTCGTCACCGTTATGTTTTCTGAGGGTCTGTTTTCTGATTAATAAAATGGCTGGGACTTATTTGTTGGAGGATGTTACACATGTTGTTCTCGGAGATCGGGACGGAGCTGGCAATGTCCCGTCATTACTATGAATGGTGAAGGAAAGAGATATCGTATGCAAAGCACCTATCACTGTGCCTGGTACATAGTAGGTGCTCAGTACCTACATTCTGCATTACATAAACGCATTCAATCAAAGTGTGGTCAGGTACTGCTTTTCACATAGAACTATTGGCCTGACCTCTACAACTTAAAGTGTTTGCCTCTTCAAAATTCAAGAGGGCATAGATGTGTTCTGGATGAAGCTAATGCAGACTTTGTCACTATCTCTCGACAATGACAAGAGTGTGATAGATTGGTGAGGACCTTGAAGTTGAGTAGACTTGTTTTTTAATCCAGTCGCTAATAGATATATGACTTTACATCTCTTTGAGCTATTTAATTTTTTCATCTGAAATGTAGGAACAATATCACCTACTTCAGTGTTGCCAGAATTAAAGGAAGCTATAGCTCTAAAATGTCTATGAAACTGGCTGTTTCATAGCAGATGTTCATTAAATGTAATTTTCCTTTCCTTTGAGGAAGAGAGTTGGGGAGAGTTAGAGTGTCAAGGTACTAGCTGAACAGGCAAGAACAATAATTATGTGGGCTGAGCCAATACAACTCAGGATAAGTAAGGTGTGAGGGATCTGCTGTGAGTTCAGGTTAATAGTAGAAAAATTAACTTCAAATCAATTTTTGGTAAGGCTGTCTACTCCCTGACGGGTCCCTATAGAGTACCATAAGTGGTATCCAAACATCAGTGTATCAGAATCACCCAGGGAACTTGGTAAGAATACAAAGGCACACGCCCTATCTCTCATCTATGAATCTGGACCTCTGTGTTCTTTGTTCGCTCTCCAGGTGATTCGGATAAACTTCAGCATGTGTGAACCTCTGGTATAGGTAATACAGCTGCAGCAGACATGGCTGAAATTTATCCTCTAGCTCGAGCCACTGCTGGAGTAGAGAGTTCCAGGTGCACCCCAGCTGTCTAACAGTGATGCCTTTGGCTTCTGCCCCAGGTCTCCTCCCGTGCCAAGTTTGTGGCTGGAAGGAGTTTCAGCAGGGTGGTGCTTGACCAATGGGAGATGCAAGCCAATGGATCAATGCTGTCTGTCCATCCTCAAGTGGACAATTCTGAGAGGCATTCTGTGGACTTCTCAGGAGGTCCCAGGGGGATCATTCTCCATAGCAGCAATCTCAAAATCACACTCTCATTTTGGATTTTTCCATTTATCCATCCCATGTTTCCTGCAACATCACTCTTGTTTCCTGGAGTCATCTTCCAGATGAATACTTACAAAAAAGATCTTAGATCAAGTGCTACTTTGGGGACAACTCAAGCTAAGGCAATTATGTAGTGGCCAAAAACATGCTCAGGAGAGAGTGGAGCATCTAGCTTCCACGTGGGAACCTTATAGTGCATGCAACAAAACAATCAACTAAAAATGGGTGATGTCGAGAAGGGTTAGGGGGTTTTTGTTCAGGAGTGTAACTAGTGCCACACCATGGAAAAGAGAGGCAAGCCCAAAACTGAGCCAAGTCTGCATGGTCTGATAGAGTGAAAGACAGGTCCGACCCTAGGTTCTTTTACGCAGATGCCAACAGGAGCAAAGGCATCACCGGAGAATAGGAGACACTGATGGAGTATTTGAAGAATCTCAAGAAGTACATACCTGGAACAAAAACGATCCTGGCTGGTATGCAATAAAAAATGAATCTTGCCCAAAGAGAGGTTTGACCTTTGTCCTCACTTCTGGGAAGTAATCTCCAAGTCTTTGGAATGTCTGCCTCATATGAGTGTGTTTGCTTACTTGGAGGCTTTGGGCCATGCCAGATAGCCAAGGCTAACAATGTGATTATGGTGCAGGACTTTAGGCACTATGGTATCACTTCAACCCATGGAGTGACTGAATTCTAAGGTTGGCCATGTGGAAGGTCAATCATGTTCAATGTGTCAGAGCCCCGATAAAACTCAGGACGTTAAGGCCTAGGTGAGCTTCCCTAGCTGGCAATACTCCATGTATATTGTCACACATCATTGCTAAAAAAAGTAGGCACTGTTCCCACCACTCCTCATGGAGGAGACAACCAGAAGCTCTGCACCTTAGTGTCTCCCAGTCCTGCCTTATGGGACTCTTCCCTCTGTTGCTTTTAATCTCTATCCTTTTGTCACTTCCCAGATTAAGCTGTGAAAGACAGTGACTTCCATTTTGCTCACATCCTTTCTAGGGCTCATCCTGGAAGCCAGCTGCTATTCTGAGCCACCTTGTGGAGAGGCCTGCCCTACAGGGCAGCTTCCAGGTCACAGCCTGCAAGGAACCGAGGCCTTCAGACCAGTAGCCAGTGAGAAACAGAATCCTGCCAACAATCAAGTGAATCCACCTTCAGTTGAATGTTGAGAATTTCCTGTAATTCCTTCCATATGAGAAATCCAGAGCCAGAGGACCCAGCTAAGCCACAAGGTGGCCTGATTCATGGAAACTATGAGATCAGTGTTTCAAGCTGCTTTGTTTTAGGATAATTTCTTAAGCAGTAGAAGACAATTGGTACACCTGGGCTTACATTTCCGCTTCACTCCTTAGTTGTAGTGTGATTGTAAGTTACTGAAGTTTTCTGTGCCTTGATTAGGTTACTTGTAAACTTGGGTATAATAGTAGTACCTATTTTACAAGGTTGTTGTGAGAAACAATACAATGAATTAATCCCTAGTAGGACCACGTAGCAAGAGCTCAATGCATCTTAATGCTCAGTGACACAGGCCTGGGGACTATGTGGAAATAGAAGTGGCAGCAGGATTCTCCAAGCTGAGCGAGTCACTTCTTTGATGATGATGTCTGATGTGACTACTAGTTGAAGATGCTATTCTCTGAACAAATAATTCAGAAATTTGAAAAAAAAAAAAAAGAATATGCTGCAATTGAGTGCTCAGTTTCCTCTTCAGCACCAAAATGTGTAAAGTATAATTGTAAAACTGAACAGATGCACTAAGCTCTTACGGTGTAGGCATCCCATCTGGAAGGTAGGTGGAAGTTGGAGGTCGATATGGGTAGTAATTAGAAGATGGATAAAAAGAACTTAATATCTTCCCCTGTTGTTAGTTTTGCCCTGTGGATTCTTTAGGCATCCAAGAATTGTAAGTTAGAATTCACATTTGTCACAAAAGCAAATAAAGTTTATTGTATTTATCAGATCATCATCTTCCTCTAATATGTTAATTAAAATATTACCGATTAAAAGCTTATATCTATAATTACTATTCAGTAAGTGTTAAATCAAGTTTATGGTATTCTCGTAAGTGGAACTATACAATCCAAATATACTTTTACCCTCAAACCCTTTTTCTGGCCATTTCTCTTTTCATCATACATTTTCTTGTGGAATTTTTTTAAAAAGCTAAGTCATGCATTTGGGAGGAGTATAGATGGACAAAATGAAGAGGACTGCTAGGCTAGGGTCCTTCCAACGTAATTTAATTTGGGGGTTCTAGAGTTCTAGAAACTTCTCGACTGGGGTACAAAGGCATTTTAAGAGGGCATGATTGGCAGCCTTTGCCTGAGTAATTTGTAGTCTCTTTCCAGCCAAGTGCAATAACATCAACGTGAAGTGATAAGGATACTGTTAAATTTGCTTTAATTAACATCAGGTCCCTAAGTAATAAATCACCATTAATTTGTGAGTTAGTTTTTTGGAAGTGGCCTAGTCTTTTTGGCTGTCTCTGAAATTTGGCTGGGAAAACCTCCCACTTGTTGAAGCCTGTCTGCTCAATCATTTTCTTCACTGTTTAGTTTTTCAAGGTGAGACTTCATCTGGGTTGAAGGTATGTAAGATTACTCTATTTTCATAATTAGAATCCTAGCAAAAACTTCTTAACATTGTCAACTCTTCATGTAGACTTATATCTATTAGACAAATTATTAACTACTTTATTTTAGACATTTTGGTAGTTTTCATATACTTATATGTGATTTTTTTTCAGGAAAATCCTGCAAAGAGTAGAATTTCATGATAAAACATGAATTTTGAAAAAGGCAAATATCTACTTGATAGAAAATAGCTGAACTTCTCAATTTCCTTTTTCAACATTTTCTCGAGGTGGCAATAGGATCCACAAAACCTCTGTCTCCTGCGTCTCCTGTACCTATAATTTAGAGATGCATTTTTGGTGTTGCATATTTTTAAAAGAGATGTGTGTGTGTGTGTGTGTATGTGTGTGTGTTTGTAATGCTCCTAGCTATTTGATATGCCCTTCTTTAATTCAATTTCTTTGTGCTGATTATGCTGGTTGGTCTGATCCAGTCTAGACTTGCAAAGAATTCCCTTCTCAACTTTGGATCATCCTTGTAGAACAGCTTCTTACTTCTGAAGGCTCTGTTTCCTAGGGCTCCATTTTCAGTTCAATTTTGGCTTGCAACTCATGCTGTTGACTTTATTCTTTTTTGTAGTTTGCAGTATCACATGCATGCAGGTAATACACAGGAAAAATCCTGGTCTGGGCTGATCTTACAGAAGTTTGATATTTTCTGTAATTAACTGTCAGATCATTTCAAATTTTGTTAACTTTAAAAGATACCAAATAGCATTATTGATCAGTTAATTTATAAATGTTATGAATTCTGGAGTCTTCTTAATACTTGTAATTTGTATTGCTTTTCCAGACTCTCCAAGAAACATTGTCTGACCCAGAGTAACAAGGAAAATGCTTTCTTAATGCATTACCTTGTCATTCAATGAATATGCTAAGCTACCACGTAAGGAATCTAGTCAAGCTATAGAGTCCATTTTCAGTTAATTTCGTGGGATGTATTTGGGGGGAAAGAGAACCAGACTGAGAGTTAGAAAGCCTGACACTGACATCTGACACTCCCCACAGACAATTTAGTGAACTTCATTTTCACATCCATTAATTCATTGAGAAGTGGATGGTTGCACTAGGCAGTTTCTTAAAGCCTTTCCACTGCTGACATTCTATGAATCATCTTTAATGTCCACTTATATCCAGTGCATTTGCTTAACAATTTCTGGAGGGAGCAGGTGCAAAGTAAAGGTATAAAAAATTCAGTTGGTCATTTTTTTTCTTATAATGTCTGGCATGCAAGGTTAAGTTTGAAAGAAGAATTAAACCATAAATGAAAATAGAAAAGGAAATTATCTGTGGATTTGTGAATTTACATGCATCTTCGAATTTTTCATGGGAAATTTATAATTGGATACTCTTTGTCATTGAATCTTGCTAAACAGATGCATATTTTTCTTTCAACTCTTCTTTGGCTACACTAATTTCTGAGTTGTCTCCATGCAGTCATTACTCATTCTAGTTCTCATGAAGCAACTAGTTTCTTAAAAGCTTTCTGTTCATTTATCTCTCAAGTGTGATTATGGCATCCTCATTTGCACCCAGTCAAAAAGCACATCAATTCCAGAGTCTTGTTATACTTGAATGATTTGTTAGATTCACCCAAGCAGTGATTTTTATGGGATAAAGGTGGAAATCACTGGAGAAAAGAAGACTGAGAAGAATTGTATAGTGTTGGATAAGAATTCATAGGTATGGACTGTTTTAATTGCCTCTTCTTCACCGCATTGGTGAATGAAGGATTCCCACCCAAGGGTTATGGGGATGGCCAAACACATAATATCCAACACTGGACAGATGAGATAGTCAGCAGTTTATTAGTCACATATACTCACACCTGGGGGAGGAGGATGCTACATGCCATTGACATGTGGGGTGCACCTGGGAGCAGAGTGAACAATCAGAAGCTGTGAGAGGGAAGCTTTGTTGTATCAAGAGAGTGAGGTACTCTCTATCCTATAGTAGGGTATAACTGGCTTGTTGGGATAATCCACAGTCTGGCAAGGAACTGAAACCTGATACTCAGAGATAAGCAAAAAATGTGCCTGGTCCCCTCAATATAAGGGGTTGTTTGACAAGGGGACCTTATTTACAGGAGCAGAGTTGGGAGGGGAGGTTGCTGCTAGGCCATTGCAAGACCCTCTCAATTTTAGTAGATGTCAAACAGTAAATAATATTGAACCTTATTTTCAGTCCTTACAACACATGGATATATGAATATTTTTTATCTTAAAGTAAAATGATGAGAATTAAGATCATATTTAAATAAAATAAGGGTAACCTTTTTCAGTAAGAAACAGAATAATTTTTTTAGAAAAACATATCAGGAGATAAATGACATCAAAATCCAGGAGAAACTTTTATGTTTGGGCAGAAGGAGCTGGGTGAATTTTAGATCTTTTCAGTTTTAAGCTTTTGTGATTTTTACATTTCTTGACTAATGAATATTTTTTGTCTTTCTCATAGATTTCATTAATAAATATCTTCCTGGTTTTAATTTCCCTTTTTGTTCTATGGTCATTCATTCTATATAACTTAAGCTCTTTCTGCATCTTGCAAGGTTGAACTTGGCTTTCCTGTGTTTATTTTCTTTGGCTTTCACAATGCAAATTTGCATTTGTGATTTTAGGTTTGCTCAGCATCTTTTCTATATAAGAAAATGCCTTGTAAATGGCAATTCAATAGATTGATTCGTAAGTAGAATGTACATAAGTGACAAGTTTTCAATGAGAAGAAACTGTTCAGAATAATAGTATTAGTGATGAACCTAATGCTACTGAGAGGTTATTTTTCAATAAATACTACTGCTAGCTACAATCATCTATGATGGGAAATGTATGCAAGAGTGGCCAACTCATTCCAGTTTGCCTAGGACCTATTTAAGCACTGAAAGTCCTGCATCCTTAGAAACCCTTCAGTCCTGACAAACACAGTATAGTTGGTCACCCCAGTTGAATTCTTATCAGAATTTCTATTTCAGCAGATCTGAAATAGATACAAGGCGACTGGTAATAACTTCATAAAAATATTTTATTGACTGTAGCCCTGGCATTTAAAATATTTCTGAGTACATAGTGGATTTTCAATAAATATTTGATAACTGAATAACTGAGAATATAGCCTACCCATCTGTCTAATTAACTCAGAAGGAGAAGATGCATCTCCCTGGAAGATCATTCTGAACTGTTAGGTACCATCTCTTCTAATTCATATGAGGCAAAATGATTTTCTGACTTGAGGATGTGAGGATGATCCAGCAAAGATGCTGAATCAATGGAAAGCATGGGTGTTTCAAAACAGGAATATAAGTCAGTTTGTAATGAGTGTTGTTGAAACTTCCTCCCAAGTTAAAACGTCGTATGCCCGTTTATTGTTTTACTCAAAGCATCTTTCTGACGTACCCAAATCTCTGTAATTATGAACTTTACTGTACCCCTAATCAGGATTGTACTTGTACATACAGATCTGATGACACAGATCGTGAGCAGGGACTCTGAGGCTACCTGTGTAGTCTGTCCAGCAGAGGGCATTGGTGTACCTATGCAAAGACCAGGGCTCACCTGGGATGAATGGTGATGGTCAGCAAGATGCCTAGGGCCCATCTGTAAATGCTGAAAGCTAACAAGAGCAGGAAAATATTTCCTGCAGGAAAGCTCTGAGACCACCTGATACGATTGCAGCACCATCTTGCACAAGTTGTGGTGACTTAGTGAACTCACTAATGTATAAAGTCTCAGAAGTTTACTCTAACATGGGATAAAACAAACATATACACTCTCCTTTATATAAAGTAGATAACCAACAAGGAACTGCTGTATAGCACAAGGAACTATACTCAATATTTTGTAATAACCTATAAGGGAAAAGAATCTGAAAAAGAATATATATATATATATATATATATATAAAACTGAATCACTGTGCTATACACCTGAAACTGACACATTGTAAATCAACTATACTTCAAGTTTTTTAAAAATCAGAAAAAATAAAATAAAAAACAATAAAACTATGCCACAAAAAATAATAAAATAAAATAAAACAAAAATAGCACTCTAGTAAACTGTCATTCCTGAGAACCAATGCACTATAAAGCTCAATTTAGAAAAACTATAAGTACTCCAAACCAAGAAAGAGAATGAATGTATAAAGTCTAAATATGTATCTGAAGATTCTGAAGATAATCTTAATTATTTTTCTAACTTCTAATAATAATAATATCTAACATATTTAGTGCCTTAAAGTTTCCCAAACTTAACTCACAATACTTTAAATATATCAACCCTTTAATGTAGTTAAGAATCTGGCTACCACTACTATTTTACATGTAAGACACCCATTGCACAGAGTAGTTGTTTATTGAAGGTCACATAGCTAGATGGATTAGAGCCAGTGATTCTGAATATAGTCTATTTGTTTTTACTCTGTACTTACCTATGGTGCTCTCCAATCATATGGCATATATTAAATAACACATATTTATCATTAACTATTATCATGCTTTTAACCAAAGACACATACTTCTTATAAATATTAAGTTAATTTCACAAAGACTAAACTTGATATATAATCTGATTTTTGTCCTAAAATGTCCAATGGCCTTACAAATATTAATTTAGAAAGAATGAGTGAAATTTTCCAAAGAGTAAAATTCTTTGTGCAAGAAAGAAACATTATTTCTAGATATAGCTAGACATTTTTAGTACTTTAAGAAAAGACACAAAACACCTTGGAAATGAGAAGATCATGGTGAAATCAGGGAAGTTCCCTGTTCACCAATGATATTTAATTTCCTTTGCTGAGAATGAAGAGGAAGATGAAGTCTCTGGGGCAGCTTCTAACACGACCATGGCAGTATGACATTGCTGAATGCTCTTTCTGACGTCCATTTTTTTCAAGGTAGTGACAGCTGTTTGGCTTCTCCCACCAGACACTGAAGTTATTTGCTACCCTACGGCAAAACCTGCTTGATCACAGTGAGGGAAAAATGAGTTCTGTGACTTAACATTTACATTCTGTCCTAGTGTTGCTGGGCTGCATCTTCATAAAGAGACTTTCATGGGACCCCCTTTCCCCAGCCCAGGAAACTACATGGCAAATCCACAGCAAAGCTATTTGAGTGTATGTTTACTTGTGAACACTACATGGCCCACCTACCATCAGAAACACTATCTTCATCGAGCACAATCATCTGTTCATCTAACAGGTGTGCTGCTAGGCTGGGCTATCAGCTCAACTGCCTATGTAGTTTGGATTTGTTTGTGTCCAAATGTATGTTTAACCATAACTGAATTCTTTTAAAAGTGAGATTTCATAACAACAACAAAGAAGACTATTGAGAACTACTGAACCCATAACGTAGAATGGACTATATTTAATGTATATTGTGTATACTATATTGTGTGTATAAATCGTATGTTATGCATACATATATGAAACACCTAGAAAGAGGGCTCAGATGTAACAAAAATAAGATCCTTGTGTTTCCTACCGTTCCTTTCTAGCAGTGAACAATTAAAGGAAAAAACATACCCCAGTTTTGACCCCGATTCTCCTATTCTGTTATGATCTAGATTTTCGTCATTGGCTGACTTGCTCTGTGCTCTCTGATTGGCCTCAGTGTAGACACTTCCCTGAATATGGACAAACGTACTAATTGGAAGAATTCTTTGTCTCTCTGTTTGCAATCATTTAGAGTTCAGACTTTAAAATATAGCCTTTTTTTCAGCTGAATCTCCACAGCTTGTATTTCTGTTCTTATTTACTACTATACACAGCCCTGCAAAGGCTGGGAATGTGAAACTGCTCCATTTCTGTGAATTGTAACTCTGATTATACAATTCCTTCTCATCTCTACTATAGTAGCTCCTCAAAATTGGAATTAGACACCCATTTTATATTTGCCCATAGCACATTGTACTTGTCCTCTTACAGTGTTTATCAAACTGTATTGCAATGGCCTATCTACTTATTTCTATTCTCTGCTAGATTGTAAGTTATCTTTAGTTATTCATTCATGCAACCAATGAATTAATTGTTTTCTCATGGCTTCACACACCAACTATTTGTTGAGCATCTGTTATGTGCAAGATACATCACACACACACACACACATGCACACACACACACACACACACTTAGGATCAAAGCAGATATTTTTCTTGTACACCTTATGTAGCCATTGAGCTTGTAGTCTAATAGGGCAGGCAGACATTTATCAAATAATCAAACAGATAAAATGCATAGTCATTAAATGTGATGAAAGAAGGAAAGGTATATGGTAATGTGATACTAATTAAATCTAGTCTGTGAGTGAGGCAGGTGGTCAGAGAAGAATTCTCTGAGAAAGTGACTTCTGAGCTAAAATCTGAAAGGTGGCTGAGTTAATCAGAGGGAGAAGTGGGAAAAGAGCATTCCAGACTACAGAGCAACACGCTCAAAGTCTCAAGGCAGGAAGGAACAGGGTGAGTTTATGAAGTGGTAGAGGGCACTGTGGTTGGGTCACTGAGTGAAGAGCAAGGAGCAGTAGATGAAGCTGCATAAACAGAAATGGAATGAATTGTGTAGCGCCTTGGAAACCATTTTAGAGGCATTCATTTCTGTCTTAAGAGCAGGAAAAATCCACTGGAGGGTTTTAAGCAGGGGAACCACATGATCTGGTGTGAAATTGCTCTGGCTCCAGGGTGAAGAATGAATTGGATGGGATCAGAGCAAGTATAGCGAATTACTAAGGTGGTTTCTGCAACACTGCAGGTAAGAGTGATAGTTTAGACCATAGTGGTGGCAGAAGAGATGGAATAGGAATGGCCAGAAAGGTGGGATGAAACTAGGGCCATGTAGCTTTCTGCAAAGTGGAGAAAATCTTTCCAGAAGGGACTGCTTATGAATGATGAACGTTACCTAGAGTTTCTCTACTGCAGTTTCCTGGTCATCACTGCATCACTAGCACCTGGCATGATGCATGGCATGTGGTAAGTGCTTGATACATGTTTGTTCAAAGGAAAGTCAGAAGAAAGAAATGAAAGAAGGAAGTGGATAATCTTTCCAGGCTTTTGGTGGAAAAAAAATATCTCTGAAGGGCTCTTCACCACGATTCAAAATTCAGAAGTCCTTTGCTGATCTTTGATAGAAAATAACTTTTAAACTGAATGCAAAGATGGATGATTGGTTGACTGTTTGATTGATTTTTGTAGTGACTGCAGTACTTTTAATGTGGGGCTGAAAGAGACACTGAGGCCTGGTCTGACTGCCATGGGAAAGAAAATTGTTCTCTTCTTATACTCTCTGCCACTGGTACGCAGAATAGAGAAGGGGGTGGGATGAGCATCACATATATCTTCTTCAATAAATTATGCTCTAACTCTCTGTGTGGCATTGTGATGGAAACTGTTTACCTCTCTAAAAGTTTCTTCTGCTTACCTATTTTATGCCGACTTATACTTGTGTTACATGTGCTCAGATAACACACACATGCACACACACTCATACATGCTTACATACACATTTTGATACTGTTGTTTTTGTCTTAACTAGAATGAACACTATTAAGAAAATGATAGTTCAGTCTATAAAAATGACTTTCCTTTTGGCCATATTATCTGTTTCATTCACTCTTTTTTTTTTTAACATCTTTATTGGAGTATAATTGCTTTACAATATTGTGTCAGTTTCTGCTGTATAACAAAGTGAATCAGCTATATGTATACATACATCCCCATATCCCCTCCCTCTTGCGTCTCCCTCCCACCCTCCCTATCCCACCCCTCTAGGTGGTCACAAAGCACCAAGCTGATCTCCCTGTGTGATGCAACTGCTTCCCACTAGCTATGTATTTTACATTTGGTAGTGTATATATGCCAATACTACTCTCACTTTGTCCCAGCTTACTCTTCCCCCTCCCTGTGTCCTCAAGTCCATTCTCTACATCTGCATCTTTATTTCTGTCCTGCCCCTAGATTCATCAGAACCATTTTTTTTAACTTCCATATATATGTGTTAGCATACAGTATTTGTTTTTCTCTTTCTGACTTACTTCACTCTGTATGACAGACTCTAGGTCCATCCACCTCACTACAAATAACTCAATTTCATTTCTTTTTATGGCTGAGTAGTATTCCATTGTATATATGTGCCACATCTTCTTTATCCATTCATCTGTCAATGGACATTTAGGTTGCTTCCATGTCTTGGCTATTGTAAATAGAGCTGCAATGAACATTGTGGTACATGTCTCTTTTTGACTTATGGTTTTCTCAGGGTATACGCCCAATAGTGGGATTGCTGGGTCATATGGTAGTTCTATTTTTATTTTTTTAAGGAACCTCCACACTGTTCTCCATAGTGGCTGTATCACTTTACATTCCCACCAACAGTGCAAGAGGGTTCCCTTTTCTCCACATCTTCTCCAGCATGTATTGTTTGTAGCTTTTTTGATGATGGCCATTCTGATCAGTGTGAGGTGATACCTCATTGTAGTTTTGATTTTCAGTTCTCTAATGATTAGTGAAGTTGAGCCATCCTTTCATGTGTTTGTTGGCAATCTATATATATGCTTTCGAGAAATGTGTATTTAGATCTTCTGCCCCTTTTTGGATTGGGTTGTTTGTTTGGTTTTTTTGATACTGACCTGCATGAGCTGCTTGTATTTTTTGGAGATTACTCCTTTGTCAGTTGCTTCAGTTGCAAATATTTTCTCCCATTCTGAGGGTTGTCTTTTATAATGGACTCAGAAGACAAATTGTTAATTCTTTTTTCTAATGCAAAAATGATAAACTGGGACGGATTCAAGGACCCCTGAACTTTTATTGCTTTCCAAAAGCACCATTTTTGGATTGAGATCAACATCTGTTTGCTCCACATCCCTACTCTACTATTGATCAATTGCCCCCTTTTCCAGCAAGTTTTTTCCTACTTCCATAGAAATTTCCACTTTACCAATGATTTGAACTTAACTCCTCTTTCTATAGTGTACAGATTCACAGACCTATTCCATGGTGATGTAAAAACTCTTCCTAAGAGTGCTGGAACTGTGCTTTTTGTCTTCAGGGGTCTCTAAAGAATTGAGTATGTATTTGCCCCTGCCCCAAAGTTCAGAAGTTCAGACTGCCATCTGAACCTTTGAGTACATTCTATTAACATACAGAGTTAATTCCCTCTGTCATTAAAAGATGACATTAATTGCTACCAAATTCCCAAATGCAAGAAGACTAAGCAGAAGTGTGCAAAGCTAATCCCCATCCATCCCAAGATGCCAAAACTCACCAGGAAATCCCAGGAGAAAACATTAAGCCCTTGGCAGGCTCCATTTGCCCCAGTACAACGATGTTGAGTGTCAAATAATGTAATTCAGCACAAGGATGTGCTACTGTACTGCTTTTGCCTGGGAATATATTGTTACTTTACAGTCCAAAAGAATAAGAGTGAATGAGTATTTATTTGAATAAGAAATAACAGAAAATATATAATGAAATAAAATAAGAAGAAATGTGCTAGAGGCTTCTGGTGCTTACCTTTATCTGGTTATCTTCTTCCTGGCACAAAGGGAGAATTCGTACTTCTCTGCCAATACAATTAAGCTGAACCACGTGACCAGTTCCTGGAAAAATACTGTGGAAGATATGTGTTGTTGCTTCCAGGCCAGAACATTTAACTGCTCCTGTGAGCGTTCCCCCTCCCCACTGCATTGACCAAGACACTGCTTGTTACAGCTGATACAGCTACAGTGTGGTAGAGACTAGCTCATCCGAAGCCGCCAAATGATTGCATGGGCAACAGTTGCTCTAGAGAGTCATCAGAAAATCACAGCAGAATTTCCATGAGCAACAAATAAATGTCTGCTGTGCTAAACCATGGAAAATTGAGGATTTTTCCCATAGCATGGCCTGGTCTATCCTACTTAATGCAACAACTTTAGGGAAATTATTAATTTCTTATCAAGGGCAACAGTACTATTAGGTTTTGGAAGGTTGCATCCAATACTAAAGAATTACGAAAAGCTAAAATAAATGATGATAGCTTACATCTATTCCCCTGATTGTGGCTTGGTTCTGCCTAGGTGAGTTTGGGTTTGGAATGAACTACCCTGTATGTGGGGATGATCTCAAGTACACTGCATCATTTATTTAAAGTCAAGTTTATTGAGGTATAATTCACATATGGTAAAATTCACCTTTTTAAAGCATGTAGTTTTATAATCTTTTTTTTTTTTGGTGATACGCAGGCCTCTCACTGTTGTGGCCTCTCCCATTGTGGAGCACAGGCTCTGGATGCGCAGGCTCAGCGGCCATGGCTCACGGGCCCAACAGCTCTGCGGCACGTGGGATCTTCCCGGACTGGGGCACGATCCCGTGTCCCTTGCATTGGCAAGCGGACTCTCAACCACTGTGCCACCAGGGAAGCCCTATAATCTTGATGAATGTATATAGTTCTGCAGGCACTACTTATAATCACAGTATAAACAGATTATTGCTATCACTCTAAAAATTCTCCCTGTACTCCTTTGTAATTAATCCTCTTCCTCCACACCCAACCAGTACTCTGATTTATGTCCATTTAATTTTGTTCTTTCCAGATATTCATGTAAAAGAAATCACACAGTATATAAACCTTTCATATCTGGCTTCTTTTAGATAGCATAATGTTTTTGAGATTCATCCATGTTATTGCATCAGTAGTTCATCCATTTTTTGCCACTAATACTTCATTGTATGAAGTTATCATAATTTGTTTATAAATTCACCAGCTAATGGATATTTGGGTTGTTTCTGGTTTGGGGTGATTATGAATAAAATAATCCACGGACATTTATATACAGGTCTTTGTGGGAACACGTGTTTTCATTACTCTTCGGTAAATTCTTGGAAGAGTTATTGCTTCATCATAAGGTAGGTGTATGTTTATTCTTCAAAACTATGTTTCAAAGGTATTGTATTTGACATTGCCACTAGCGAAATGTATCAGAGGTCCAGATGCTCCACATCCTCCCCAGCACTTTGTATTATCAGTTTAGCAATTTTATCCACTCTAGGATGTGTATGGTAGTATCTTATCAATTTTTAATTAGGTTTTCCCTAATGAATAATGGTGTTGAACATCTTTCCAGGTACTTACCATTTAAGTCTCTTCCTTGGTGGGACTTTCAAGACGGTGGAGGAGTAAGATATGGAGATCACCCTTCTCCCCACAAATACATCGGAAATACATCTACATGTGGAACAACTCCTACAGAACACCTACTGAACGCTGGCAGAAGACCTCAGACTTCCAAAAGGCAAGAAAGTCCCCACGTACCTGGGTAGGGCAAAAGAAAAAAGAAAAAACAGAGACAAAAGAATAAGGATGGGACCCACACTTCTGGGAGGGAGCTGTGAAGGAGGAAAATGTTTCACACACTAGGGAGCCCCTTCACTGGCAGTGATGGGGGATGGGTGGGGGGGAAGCTTCAGAGCCGCGAAGGAGAGTGCAGCAACAGGGGTGCATAGAGCAAAGCAGAGAGATTCCCACACAAAGGATTGGTGACAACCAGCACTCATCAACCTGAGATGCTGGTCTGCTCACCCACTGGGGTGGGTGGGGGCTGAGAGCTGAGGATAAGTCTTCAGAGGTCCAGACCCCAGGGAGAGGACTGGGGTTGGCTGTGTGAAGACAGCCTGAAAGGAGCTAGTGCGCCACAGCTGGCCGGGAGGGAGTCTGGGAAAAAGTCTGGAACTGCCAAAGAGCTAAGAGACCATTGTTTCGGAGTGCATGAGGAGAGAACTTTCCTTCCCCATGTGCGCACAGAAAGCAGAGCACCGCCTAAGCAAGCTCCAGAGATGGGCGCAAGACATGGCTATCAATTCAGAACCCAGAGACAGGTAGAAACAACTAACGTTGCTGCTGCTACCACCAAGAATCCTGTGTGCAAGTGCAGGTCACTACCCACACCCCCCACAGGGGCCTGTGCAGCACACCACTACCAGGATCCTGTGATCTAGGGACAACTTCCCCTGGAGAACACACGGTGCAACTCAGTCTGTTGCAATGTCACATTGGCCTGTGCCGCTGCAGGCTCACCCTGCATTCCAATTGTTACTACAATACCATTCCATCTCCCCAGCCTAAGTGAGCAAGAGAGCCCTAATCAGCTGCTACTTTAAGCCCCTCCTGTCTGGGCGGAGATCAGATGCCTGAGGGCAGCCTACATGCAGAGGTGGGGCCAAAACCAAAGCTGAACCCCAGGAGCTGCATGAACAAAGAGGAGAAAGGGAAACTTCTCTGTGAAGCTTCAGGAGCAGACTAAATCCCCACAAACAGCTTGATAAACTTTGCATCAGAAGAATAACTGAATACAAAATGAATGTTCCCCAAATTGAGGCAATGGACTTTGGGAGCAACTGTAGACTTGGGGTTTGCTTTCTGCATCTAATTTGTTTCAGGTTTTATGTTTATCTTAGTTTAGTTTTTAGTACTTATTTTCATTGGTGGATTTGTTTATTGGTTTGGTTGCTCTCTTCCTTTTTTTAATTTTATTATTTTTCTAGTTTTTTATATATTTTATTTAAAATTTTTTCTTTTCCTTTTCCTGTTTTTGTAAGTGTGTATGTGTATGCTTCTTTGTGTGATTTTGTCTGTTTAGGTTTGCTTTTACCATTTGTCCTATGGTTCTATCTGTTTGACATTTTTTTTTTTTTCTTCCTTTTCTTCTGAGCCATGTGGCCAGCAGGGTCTTCGTGCTCCAGTCAGGTGTCAGGCCTGAGCCTACAAGGTGGGAGTCCAGGACATTGGACAAACAGAAACCTCACAGCCCCATGTAATATCAATTGGCGAGAGTTCTCCCAGAGATCTTCATTTCAACACTAAGAACAGGTCCACCCAACGGCCAGCAAGCTCCAGTGCTGGATGCCCCATGCCAAACAACTAGCAAGACAGGAACACAATGCCACCCATTAGCAGAGAGGCTGCCTAATGTCATACTAAGTTCACAGACACTCCAAAACACACCACCAGATGCAGCCCTGCCCACCTGAAGAACAAGATACAGCCCCACCCACCAGAACACAGGCACCAGCCCCCTCCACCAGGAAGCCTACACAAGCTGCTGAATCAAACTCACCCACTCGGGGCAGACACCAAAAACAATGGGAACTATGAACATGCAGCCTGTGAAAAGTACACCCCAAACAAAGTAAGTTAAACAAAATGAGAAGATAGAGAAATATGCAGCAGATGAAGGAACAAGGTAAAAACCTAAGAGACCAAACAAATGAAGAGGAAATAGGCAGTCTAGTGGAAAAAGAATTCAGAGTAATGATAGTAAAGATGATCCAAAATGTCAGAAATAGAATGGAGAAAATACAAGAAATGTTTAACAAGGACCTAGAAGAACTAAAGAGCAAAACAATGATGAACAACACAATAAGTGAAATTAAAAATACTCAAGAAGGAATCAATAGCAGAATAACTGAAGCAGAAGAATGGATAAGTGAACTGGAAGATAAAATAGTGGAAATAACTGGCACAGAACAGAATAAAGAAAAAAGAATTAAAAGAATTGAGGAGAGTGTCAGAGACCTGTGGGACAACATTAAATGCACCGACATTCAAGTAACAAGTGTCTCAGAAGAAGAGAAAAAGAAAAGGTCTGAGAAAATATTTGAAGAGATTATAGTTGAAAATTTCCCTAACATGGGAAAGGAAACAGTCAATCAATTCCAGGAAGTGCATAGAGTCCCATACAGGATAAATCCAAGGAGAAACATGCCAAGATACATATTAATCAAACTATCAAAAATTAAATTCAAAGAAAAAACATTAAAACAGCAAGGGAAAAGCAACAAATAACACACAAGGGAATCCTCATAAGGTTAAGAGCTGATCTTTCAGCAAAAACTCTGTAAGCCAGGAGGGAGTGGCAGGACACATTTACAGAGATGAAAGGGAAAAACCTACAACCAAGATTACTCTGTCCAGCAAGGATCTCATTAAAAATCAAGCGAGAAATTAAAACCTTTACAGACAAGCAAAACTTAAGGGAATTCAGTGCCATGAAACCAGCTTTACCACAAAGGCTAAAGGAAATTCTCTAGGCAGGAAACACAAGAGAAGGAAAAGGCCTACAATAATAAACCCAAAACAATTAAGAAAATGGTAATAGGAACATAATTACCTTAAATGTAAGTGGATTAAATGCTCCAACCAAAAGACACAGACTGGTTGAAATGATACAAAAACAAGACACGTATATATATGCTGTCTATAAGAAACCCACTTCAGACGTAGGGACACATTCAGACTGAAAGTGAGGGGATGGAAAAAGATACTCCATGCAAATGGAAATCAAAAGAAAGCTGGAGTTGCAATTCTCATATCAGAAAGAGTAGACTTTAAAATAAAGACTATTATAAGAGACAAAGAAGGATACTATATAATGATCAAGGGGTCAATCTAAGAAGAAGATATAACAATTGTAAATATTTATCCACCCAACATAGGAGCACCTCAATCCCTAAGCAAATGCTTAGAGCCACAAAAGGGGAAATCAACAGTAACATAATAATTGTCGGGGACTTTAACACCCCACTTTCACCATTTCACCAATGGACAGATCATCCAAAATGAAAATAAATAAGGAAACACAAGCTTTAAATGACACATTAGACAAGAAGGACTTAATAGATATTTATAGCACATTCCATCCAAAAACAGCAGAATACAGTTTCTTCTCAAGTGGTCATGGAACATTTTCCAGGATAGATCATATCTTGGGTCACAAATCAAGCCTTGGTAAATTTAAGAAAGTGGAAATCGTATCAAGCACCTATTCTGACCATAACACTATGAGACCAGATGTCAATTACAGGAAAAAAAAACTGAAAAATACAAACACATGGAGGCTAAACAATATGCTACTAAATAACTAAGAGATCACTGAAGAAATCAAAGAGGAAACCAGAAAATACCTACAGACAAATGACAATGAAGAGAAAATGATCTCAAACCTATGGGATGCAACAAAAGCAGTTCTAAGAGGGAAGTTTATAGAAATACAATCCTACCTCAAGAAACAAGAAAAGTCTCAAATAAACAACCTAACCTTACACCTAAAGGAACTAGAGGAGAGGAACAAGAAAGACCCAAAGTTAGTAGAAGGAAAGAAATCATAAAGATCAGAGCAGAAAAAAATGAAAAAGAAATGAAGGAAACAAGAGCAAAGATCAATAAAACCAAAAGCTGGTTCTTTGAGAAGATAAACAAAATTGATAAACCATTAGCCAGACCCATCAAGAAAAAAGGGAGAAGACTCAAATCAGCAGAATTAGAAATGAAAAAGGAGAAGTAACAACTGACACTGCAGAAACACAAAGGATAATGACAGATTACTACAAGCAACCATATGCCAATAAAATGGACAATCTGGAAGAAATGGACAAATTCTTAGAAAAGTACAACGCTCCGAGACTGAACCAGGAAGAAATAGAAAATATAAACAGACTAATCACAAGCACTGAAATTGAAACTGTGATTAAAAATCTTCTAATAAACGAAAGGCCAGGACCAGATGGCTTCCCAGGTGAATTCTATCAAACATTTAGAGAAGAGTTAACACCTATCCTTCTCAAACTCTTCCAAAACATAGCCGAGGGAGGAACACTCCCAAACTCATTCCATCACTCTGATACCAAACCAGACAAAGATGTCACATAACAAAGAAAACTACAGGCCAATATCACAGATGAACATAGATGCAAAAATCCTCAACAAAATACTAGCAAACAGAATCAACAGCACATTAAAAGGGTCATACACCATGATCAAGTGAGGTTTATCCCAGGAATGCAAGAATTCTACAATATACACAAATCAATCAATGTGATACATCATATTAACAAATTGAAGAATAAAAACCATATGACAATCTCAGTAGATTCAGAAGAAGCTTTTGTCAAAATTCAATGCCGATTTACTGTAAAAGAATCCCCAGAAAGTAGGCATAGAGGGAACCTAACTCAACATAATAAAGGGCATATATATGACAAACCTACAGCCAACATCGTCCTCAATGGTGAAAAACTAAAACCATTTCCTCTAAGATCAGGAACAAGACAAAGTTGCCCACTTTCACCACTATTATTCAACATAGTTTTGGAAGCTTTAGCCATGGCAACCAGAGAAGAAAAAGAAATAAAAGCAATCCAAATCAGAAAAGAAGTAAAAGTGTCACTGTTTGAAGATGACATGATACCATACATAGAGAATCCTAAAGATGCTAACAGAAAACTACTAGAGCTAATCAATGAATTTGGTAAAGTAGCAGGATACAAAATCAATGCACAGAGTCTCTTGCATTCCTATACACTAATGATGAAATATTTGGAAGAGAAATTAAGGAGACACTTACATTTACCATTGCAGTGAAAAGAATAAAATACCTAGGAATAAACCTTCCTAAGAAGACAAAAGACCTGTATGCAGAAAACTATAAGACACAGGTAAAAGAAATTAAAAATGATACAAACAGATGGAGAGATATACCATGTTCTTGGATTGGAAGAATCAACATTTTGAAAATGACTATACTACCCAAAGAAATCTACAGATTCAATGCAATCCCTATCAAGCTACCAATGACATTTTTCACAAAACTAGAACAAAAAATTTCACAGTTTCTATGGAAACACAAAAGACCCCGAATAGACAAAGCAAACTTGAGAAAGAAAAACGGAGCCTGAGGAATCAGGCTCCCTTACTTCAGAGTATGTTGCAAAGCTACAGTAATCAAGACAGTATGGTACTGGCACCAAAACAGAAATATAGATCAATGAAACAGGATAGAAAGCCCAGAGGTAAACCCACGCACATATAGTCACCTTATCTTTGAAAAAGGAGGCAAGGGTATACAGTGGAGAAAAGACAGCATCTTCAATTAATGGTGCTGGGAAAACTGGACAACTACATGGAAAAGAATGAAATTAGAACACTTCCTGACACCATACACAAAAATAAATTCAAAATGGATTAAAGACCTAAATGTAAGGCCAGATACTATAAAACTCTTAGAGGAAAACATAGGCAGAGCACTCTATGGCATAAAGCACAGCAAGATCTTTTTTGACCCACCTCCTAGAGTAATGGAAATAAAACCAAAATTAAACAAATGGGACATAATGCAACTTCAAAGCTTTTGCCCAGCAAAGGAAACCATAAACAAGATGAAAAGACAACACTCAGAATGGGAGAAAATATTTGCAAATGAATCAAATGACAAAGGATTAATCTCCAAAATATACTAGCAACGTATGCAGCTCAACATCAAAGAAACAACCACCCAATCCAAAAGTGGGCAGAAGACCTAAATAGACATTTCTCCAAAGAAGACATACAGATTGCCAACAAATACATGAAAGGATGCTCAACATCACTAATCATTAGAGAAATGCAAATCAAAACCACAATGAAGTATAACCTCACACACTGGTCAGAATGGCCATCATCAAAAAATCTACAAACAGTAACTGCTGGAGAGGGTGTGGAGAAAAGGGAACCCTCTTGCACTGTTGGTAGGAATGTAAATTGATACAGTCACTATGAGGAACAGTATGGAGGTTCCTTAAAAAACTAAAAATAGAACTACCATATGACCTAGCAATCCTACTACTTGACATATACCCTGAGAAAACCATAATTCAAAAAGAGACATGTACCACAATGTTCATTGCAGCACTGCTTACAATAGCCAGGACATGGAAGCAACCTAAGCATCCATCGACAGATGAATGGATAAAGAATGTTCCATATACAATGGAATATTACTCAGCCATAAAAAGAAATGAAATTGAGTTATTTGTAATGAGGTGGATGGATCTAGAGTCTGCCATACAGAGTAAAGTAAGTCAGAAAATGAAAAACAATACCGTGTGCTAATACATATATATGGAACCTAAAAAAAGAAAATGGTTCTGATGAACCTAGGGGCAGGACAGGAATAAAGATGAAGATGTAGTGAATAGAATTGAGGACATGGGGAGTGAGTAGGGTAAGCTGGGACAAAGTGAGAGAATAGCATTGACATATATACACTACCAAATGTAAAATAGATAGGTAGTGAGAAGCAGCTGCATAGCACAGGGAGATCAGCTCGGTACTTTGTGACCACCGAGAGCGGTGGGATAGGGAGGGTGGGAGGGAGGTGCAAGAGGGAGGCATATGGGGATATATGTTCACTTTGTTATACAGCAGAAACTAACTGAACATTGTAAAGCATTTATACTGCAATAAAGATATTATACTCCATTGTAAATCAATTATACTCCAATAAAGATGTTAAAAGAAAATCTCTTCTTTGGTTGGTTGTTTATTCAAATCCTTTGCTCATTTTTTATTTGGTTTTCTTCATCTTCTTGTTCAGTTATAGTGTTCTAGGTCTCCTAGAGGATGTACTCTAGACACAAATCCCTTACCAGATATGTATTTACTGCATCACTTTTTAAATCGTTTAATCAGATAAACTCAGGTTGAAAGGATGTTCTGAAGGGTGAGAAAAAATACTCCTCATTCTTTTCTCAGATTGGCTCTCTACGTCTACTGATCAGAGAGAAAAATGAGAGAATTTTGTCCCTCTGCCTTTCTGGAGCTACGAGGAGAAGAACAATGCATAGAGGCAATATTCATGGCTTCATGCTTTCTTATGTACCAATGGTGTAACTTTATCACCTTTTTCTTCTCTACCACTTTGAGGCAGCATCCAGCCACGTGCCCAAATCTCTAAGACTCTGTCCCGATTCATAGCGTCTTAAAGACCGCTTTGATAGGCACTCTTTTGTAGGAATGTATGATTACAAGATTTCAGCATTTTCTCCCAGTCTGACATCTTATGTTATTCTCAGATAAAGAGCATAATAAAATTATATTTGATCATGATGGATCTTGGAAAAAACACCTTAGTAAATAGAAAAGACTGCTTGTCTTCTGGAAATTTTGCCTGCATTTTTCATCACTAAAGGGGTTCATCACGAAAATGATTTATGGTAATGAGAAAGTAGAGTCATTCAGGTTTGGTTTTCTTCCTCAAAGATACTTTGTAAACTCAATCTTAAGCTTAGTTTCTATGTTAACTGAAAAATGTTTTTTATAGTTTTCTTTCTAGGTTTGAAAATTATTAACTCTTTGAGATAAATAACTAACAAAAGAGCTCTGACTAATTCTTGGATCATAATTTTCCATATAATATATGTATTTTTGCTCATTATCCTTTGGGTTAGGAAGAACTCCACTCGAGAAGTTCATTTTAATATGTCATTGATAATATTTACAATATATTTTTAGTATTTTTAGTATTATATTTACAATATAATACTATTATATTGCACTTATTTTTTATTAATATTGAGACATGAAGAATTTCTTTCATTGGAGTTGATAAATGTTAAGATTAAGTAATTAATCACTAAAACTCTACCCTAAAATGTATTAAAAAGAATATGGTGAATTTAAAAAAAAAATATATATATATATATATAGAGAGAGAGAGAGTGGTCAAGAATTATCAAAGGAAAAGTATTCATTCTATAGAATTTAAATATCACCAAACCTTCGATGGAACCCTGTTTCCATGAGGGAGCACTGCATTCTTTCCACCATGCTTGATTCATATCACACAAAATAATCCCCCTTCCATTTCTATTATTCATACAATGATTTTTTTAAGTTCTTTATTCTGTGCCAACAAAATTCTTTTCCATGTAAATTCAGTATGATTTAATATATAATGAAAGTAAATAGTGATTGAAATAGAACTTGTAAAATGCAAAAGGAAGTTATGATCCCCAAAGCCAATAAATACAAACTAAGAGATGAAAAGTAAGGCTTGAGGAGAATCTCTGAGGTTCAAGTGTTTTATTTCTTAACAGAGTAGAAGAAATTATGAGCAGCCTCTTTGGTTTAGGACATTGGAGCCTTTAGGGAGCTGGGTCAAATCAGATAAAAAGGGACATAGGAAAAGTAAAGCAGTAGCAGTTTTACTGCTTTATAGCAGTAATATTCACCGTTTATTGAACATTTACTACATGCCAGGCCTCATTCTTTGTGCTTTACACATATTAACTACAGACGGTCCCTGACTTAGGATGGTTCAATTTACAATTTTTCAACTTTATGATGGTGCAAAAGTGATATACATTCGGTAGAAACCATACTTTCGATTTTTATCTTTTCTCAGATTAGCCCATGTAGTATGATACTCTCTTGTGAGGCTGGGCAGTGGCAGTGAGCTGCAACTCCCATTTTTCCATGAGATCATGAGGGTAAGAAACCATTACAACCATTCTGTACCCATGTAACCATTCTGTCTTTCACTTTCAGTCCAGTAGTCTGAAAAATTACAGCCTGAATAAATTACAGTAGGCTTTGTGTTAGAAAATTCTGCCAAACTTTAATCTAATGTAAGTGTCCTGAGCACATTTAAAGCAGGCTAGGTTAAGCTAGGATGTTTCGTAAGTTAGGTGTGTTGACCTAAAATAAATAGAGTGCCAGGTATTTTTCCAGCAAAGATGGGTTTATTCAGGATCGGCAGAGAATTGCAACTTGTGGTCTGCAGCTATGATGAACCGTGTGCAAGTACCTGCACAGCGAGGGAATTAGAAAACTTTTATAAGGGGAAAAAGGAAGTTGGGAGGACTATAGTAAACAAAGAGTCCATGGCTTTTTATTGGCTGAGCCCTTGCCAGGAAAAAAGAGGCATCTTTCTTCTTCCTGTTGGGCTCTGCTATCATCCTTCTGGTCTTCCAAATCAAATTGAGGTTCTGTTTATTAATTTTTTATATTTTCCCCTTTTGATCAACATCTTTCTTTCAAAGCATTAGCAATAAAGAGTCAGGTTTTATAGTTTCAGCAGCTTTTTCTCACTCAGTGCTAGGAAGGACCTTTCCTGGGTGTACTGTCTCATGTCAGAGGGAAAGTGCACAGATTGGAAAGCTATTCAGGTCACATTCAAGTAATGAGGAAGGGTTGGAGGGAGAATTTTCAGGTGCTTTTTATCTAAAAATATGTTTTAAAATATCTGTCCATATATTAAGATCATAGACATCGGAGATCGTCTGAAGCTTTATGTCATCATGAAAATTTTGGTGACAAACTTCCAACAAGCCTGGTCTGGATATCTTGGGAAAGCTGTCTCAATATATCACCTGCTTCATTTCCAAGAAATCTTTACTTTCAGATCACCAGATGATGTGCAGGTCTAGTTGGGGTTCAGTGCTTCTTTAGGTGTGTCACTTAGGTGAGTCCAAAGGTCTAATCCTTGGAGTTTGGTGTCATAAGGGCTGGTAAGCAGTACCTGTTTGGGGCCTCTCCAATGAGGCTGAAGTAAGTTCATGTGGACGTGTCTTTCCCAATAGACAAAATCTCCAGGTAACAAGGTGTGATGCTTAAGGTCTTCATCTCCTAAGAGTGCACTGTGAAAAGATTGCTCTACCAAATCATGGTTATTTTTAATAGAAGTAATTAGCCCTCTGTAATATTGGGGTATCTCTCCTTTTATCAGTTATGGGTCAAAAGAAGCAGGAGCCAAATGCATTGGGTATCCTGTAAATATCTGAAAGGGTGAGAGTTTATGAGTTCCAAAAGGGGTGGATCTGAGATGTAGACGAACTAACGGCAATGCCTTTGGCCAAGGTATTTGGAGGACCTCTACAAATTTGCCAATTGAGTCTTAATAACGTCATTAGTGTATGCCACAAAACCAGAGGACTGAGGGTGGTAAGCACAGTGAAAGAGTTGTAAAACCCCCTAAACAGTGCAAACTTGTTGAAACAAGTAAAATGTGGCCAGTAAAATGTGCTCTTCAATCACTTTGAAGTTGGAGAGGAGTTCCCCAGGTAGGCTCAATCTTTTCCAAAAGGACTTTAGCCACACAAGAGGCAGCACCTTATCTGCAAGGGAAGACTTCAGCCAGGTATGAGTGCCTTCAGACTATAACTCAAACATATCTATAACCATTAGATAGAGGAAGTTGTATGAAATCCATTTGCTAGACCTTGAATGATCCATTAGGTAGTTTAAAATGTCTGCGTGCAGTATGAACAGGCTCCCCTGGGTTGTACTTCAGACAAAAGGGCCAAGTGAGGTAGGCACTTTCTGCAGCCTTGTTAATGTTTTCTCACCAATATTTGTTCATGAAGGCTATCATTTTTCCAGTAGACAGTTAATGCCTGTACAGTGGTGAGGAGTGGGAAATTTAGAGTCTCTGGTAGAACTGGCTTATTATTTGGTCCAAACCAGAGCTCATTCTTTTTATCAAATCAACAATCGTTGAATTTCCAATCTTGTTTTTCCTTTTCTGAGGCCAATTTTTGGACTTCTATAGGAAGTTTTTCTAAATTATCATTTGGGGAAATATCCCTTTAGACCATGACAGAGGTTTGGCTTCTGTTGGTCCCTTTAAGGGCAGCACCACTTATGGAAATGTCAGCAAGGTGATTTCCCTTAGCTTTCAGAGAGCCAAGTTTAAAATGCCCTGGAATCTCAATAGCTAAACAGCAGGTAAAATATTGCATCTAATCGTTCCTGAACATAGGGGTCATCTTTAATTTTATTTCCGCTGGAAGTAAGGAAGGCACATTGCTTCCACAACATTCTAAAATCATGAACTGCTCTAAAAGTATATCTACTATCAGTATAAACATTGAAAGTTTGTCCTTAGCTAAGGTACAAGCCTGTGTAAAAGCGTATAATTCAGCCATTTGGGCCAAAGTAGCCATAGGTAAAGATGCTGCCTTGACAACATCAGAAGGAGTTGCAATAGCATACCCAGCCCAATATGTGCACTGGTCACTTTTTAAAGAAGAACGGTTCATGAACCATGAGAAGTCAGCATTACTCATAAAACTTTCCTGTAGATCATCACGAGGAGTCAAGAGGTGGCCCATCAGCATTAAGCAGTCATGAGGGACTTCGTTGGCAACAGATGGGAGTAGAATAGCAGTGAACAAAAGGACTTTATATGAGGTGAGGCAACTGACTGAGAAATGTTGAATGTGATGAGAATTCAGGAGAACCTTTACTACCCGAGGTACAAACATGGTAAAAGGGGACCCCGTAACAATTTTCCCGATGGTGTTAACCAAAAAGGCAGTGCTGTAACGGCTCTAAGGCAAGGGGGGTATCCCCATGCCACAGGGTCCAGTCGTTGACTATAACACCCTATGGGTTGATGGATGGTCCCCGTGTTTTGGGGTAAGTATACCAAGGGCATTCCCTTCCTTTTCATATACAATAAGGAAAAAGGGAATCTGATCATTGGGATGCCTGAGAGCAGGTGGGTTCATCAATTCTCCTTTAAGGCCTTGAAGACTATATCGTCCTCTTCTTCCTGTAAAATTGGTTCTGAGCTATAATTGCTTAGTAAAACATACAGAAGTTTGGCCATAAGAGAGAAATTTGGAAACTAATTTCATCAATACCCAACTAGCCTGAGAAAACCTCTAGTTGGCACTTAGTTTTGGGTTTGGGGAAACTTAGGACACCTTGAAGTCTAGCTAGATCTAAATAGCCCTTGTTTTAGTATCAGATGCCCTAAATATCAAACCTGATTTTGGGCAAATTGCAATTTTTCCCTGGTGACCTTATGTCCCTATGAGGCTAAAAGTTTTAGCAATTGGATGATCTCTTTCTCTGAGGAGGCTGGAAAAGGGAGAGCAAAGAGCAAATCATCCACATGTGGCAACAGAGTAGAACCTCTAGGGAACTTTATATCACCCAGATCAGCCTTCAGGATTTGGGAGAAATAAGAGGCCTATAAGTAAAACCCTGAGGCATTACTGCTCCAGTAAATTGTTTTTCTTCCCAAAGGAAGGCAAAAAGGTATTGGCTGGCTTCATCAACTGGAATACTGAAGAATGCACTGCATAAATCAGTTACAGTAAAGAATTTTCTTCCGGTGGGAATGGATGTTACTGACATGTGAGGGTTAAGAACAATAAGGTGTTGAAGGATACCAACGTTGCTTACTTTTCGGAGGTTCTGGAGAAACCTCCACCCTCAGCCCTTAGGTTTTCTCAGTGGTAAAATGGGAGTGTTACAGGGGCTAGTACAAGGGAGAATGAGGTCTTGAGCCCTGTAGTCTTCTATTGTGGGCTTTATGCCTTGAAGGGCTTCTTTCCTTATAGGGTATTAATTAATTCTAGGAAGAGGTTTTGAGAAATCTATCTGAATCTTGATGGGAGGTGCACCGTGAATTTTACCAATGCAAGTCAGAGATTTTGCCCATAAGGAAGGTGGTAGTTGATTCAATAGGTACAAATGATTAGTGTTTCCAGAATGTCAGAGACAGAACAAATAAAAGACGTCAAAGGGTCTTTTAATTCTCTTGGTGGGTTGTTTTGATGACTACTTCCAATTCTAGGATGATTTTCCCCTTTTGGAGGAAAGCAATTTCATCATGATACTTCTCTAAGAAGTCTTGGCCTAATAAATGGATAATCACTGTTGTTTATACTATTTAGTATAAGACAGATTTTTTCTGTAATTTAACTTCATTTATGGATATCATATACATTTCTCTGTCAAACTCTGTTACAAAGGAACTCAATTCCTCCTTTCTGGTTGAAATGTGCAAACTCCTGCCTATTCTTGAATAACCAATAAGCAAATTGCAAAGCACATTCTGAGCTATGTTCTTTCTTGACAGTTGGTATGGTGATGTAGGCGGGGCCATCTAAAATTGTATGTACACTAGGAAAGTGTTCCATTTATTCCTTATTCTAAGCTGAAATGAAATAAAACATTTTAAAATAATATTTTCAGGGCACCTGTGTTAGCCAAAGAAATCAAAGGATGACTTAGATAATGTTTAGTGGTGATTCAGTGTAATTTCTAAGAGTCCCATCTAGCAATGTTTGATGTAGACCAGTTGTCAACTAAACAAAATTCCTTGACCCTGAGGACATGTGACAATGTCTAGAGACCTGTTTTATTGTCAGAACTGAGGGGAGTGCTACTGGCATCTAGGGGGTAGAGGCCAGGGATGCTGCTAAACATCCTACAACGAATAGGATATCCAGCCCAAAATGTCAATAGTGCCAAGGCTAAGAAACCTTGGAGTAGATGAACTGCTAATGAAGACAATAAAAATAGTAAGTTAAAATGATTACATGAGGATATAGACACAAAATGAAGGTAAGTAGGTAATTTTTAAAATAAGTTTTTAGAATACCAAATGTTATATCACAGATTGCTTACCTCTTCAACATTCAAGATTCATTTAGGACACAGAGAGTATGAGTAGTTCTAAATCACCTACTGCAGTGAGTTGAATGGTCGTGCCCCAAAAGATATGTCCACCTGGATCCTGTGGATGTGACATTATTTGGGAAAAAAAAGAATCTTTATAGATGTAATTAAATCAAGAATCCTAAAATGAGATCATCCTGAATTATCTGTGTTGCCCTTAAATTCAATGATAGATGTCCTAATAACATAGAAGAGGTCAAAGCCCAGGGGAGAAATCTCCATGAAGACAAGGGTAGAAATTGGAATTATGTAGCCACAAGCCAAGCAAGGCTTGGAGTCACCAGAAGCTGGGATAGGCAAGGAAGTATTCTCCCCTAGTCTGCTAAAGGAGCACAGCCCTGCTGACACCTTGGATTTCAGATTGTGGCCTCCAGAACTGTGAAAGAATAAAAAAAGAAAAAGACTACTTCATGGACACAAAAGGTCTAGAATAGTTGAAAAGATCAGAGTAGACCTATCAGAACTCTTTAACCCTGCCAATAGAATGGGCCAAAATGACTGCTAAGCCAAATCAGTCTCTCTCTGGGAGCCCTCTACTGGACATTATGTTCTGCCAGACTGAACTGGCCATGAGAGATGAGCTCTATATAGACACTTGTCCAAAAGCCAAGACCAGAACCAAAATACACTTAAAAGGTCAAGGCCAGAGAGGTGAAATTTGTTAGGACATTTACCCAATAGCCTTTATTTCATCTTGAATGTGAAGAACATAGCATAGTTTGTAGCACGCCCAGACAAAAATAAGCCCTGTTGCAAAGAGAACTCTTTAAGGATTACCTTTTACCTGTTTTCCTCTTTTTTGAACACCAGAATTATGCGTCTAGTATGGAGTGCCTACTAAGTCCAAGATTCATTCATTCAGCAAATATTCATTGAGTCTTGTTCTAGATATCTATCTATGGAACCCCAGTGTGGGTTTTTTTAACTCAGGACTTTATGAAGTGGACAAGTGGATTTGCTGACCTGAAGATCAATAATGAGAGCCATATCAAGTTGATCATGCCTTCTTGGACATGAGGAACTCTATACCAATATAGGTATTGGAGATTGGCACTCCATTTCCTGTGGCATAAGAAGCTGGTAATAATCTTCAACCAGCATGGCTGAAAGAAGAGTGTTTTGTTTTATTATTCTTTGCCTTACAAAATCAGTCTTGAGATATGTGCTCCTTTCTTTAAAGACCTTATTACTAATCTAACATACTCATCATATACCCTTATTCCAAATGCAATTTTTAAGTATGTATCAGTTTACTTGATTTTTACTGAGAATTTGTTTTTCTTCACTATTTCTTAGAGACTTCTGGGTGGGGCTGAGATGAATATTCAGTGCTACACATACTTTATTTGGTGGCTGTTGGATTAGCATTCTTATCCCTGGAGTGGTGTGGAAAGGGTACTTTAAATCCTTTTTGGTGGGAAAGTTACTTCTTGCTCAGAAAGTGATTAGCAAACAGATTCACTGTTGGTCGAAATCTTGGGTGCCATGATGCTTCCCGTTTAACAAAATTATCTGTCTTCTGCGTGTCAGCTTATCAGCCTTCAGAGTTCAGTGGTGATTTGGACAGAAGCAGTACAGTTTAGTCACTTCATAGCTAACAGCTTTCATGTGGGATACAAAAGCATTATTATGTCTTTGGCAGTGACACAAAAGGGTTGTGCTTTAGGAAGTCTTCACTAACTTTATTGAAATGTTAGGAATATATTCCATAATTTTTACTTTTTAAAAACTCATTGGTCCACATATTTAAAAAGTCAAAACAGTATTCTAAGCCTCTCCTATAGTTATGTATCCTTACAATCTTATCAGTTCTTATAGTGAAGTATTTTAGGTTTGCTGCCTACAGGGTATTTTTCTTTCATTAGCTGAAAGTAGCCCCTATTCACCATTAAATCTAAATTATCCAGGGATCAATCATTCATATACCACCTTTTTCCTCTTCCTCATTTTCCCTGCTTTAGACTTAACTTGCTGTTCTTTTTATCACTACCTTCAAGGAGTGGAAAGAGAATAAAACTGAAAGACAAACCAGGTAACTTTACCACTGAAATTAAAGATGTGGAGACAATCAAATTTAATGGCTAGAATAGAAAGTTATCTCTGGCTTGATTTACCCACGCTAGCCCTGCTGCTCATTAGTGCTGACACTCGAGTTGATTGTAGTGAAAAATGTCCTAATGTGCAGTTTAATTTTGAATAGCTGCTTCTTGGGGTTAAGGCACTCTGCTGGCAAGCCCTGGGTGCATCTGTGGGCAAGCTGGGAAAACCGCCTCACGAAAATTCGATGATGGGAAAGCAGCACTGTTGCCCCTCTTTGAGAGTTCCAAGTTACCAAAATGTGCTTTGAAATCATTTGCAAAACAAAAATAATACATGCTGAATCATACTATTCTTGTCAGATACCTCTGCCACAAAATCCACTGTGCAGTAACTCATAAATTTCTTTCTGGTTAAATAGCCATAGTTTTAACACAAACAAAGATTAATCCGACTCATCAAGAAGAGAGAGAAGGGCTTCCCTGGTGGCGCAGTGGTTGAGAGTCCGCCTGCCGATGCAGGGG
>NW_006780914.1:1397539-1405796 GCF_000442215.2 Lipotes vexillifer | reverse complement strand
GAAAGAGTAGAGTTGTAAGATCTTATTCAGTCCTTCTGTGCTGCACTGAGAAGGGGTCTTTAAAAGGACAGGTTACAAAGAAAACTGAGCTTTGGCATGTGTCATCGTTTCATTAATTTGCAAAGATGTATATGCAACATAGCTGCCACAGAAAGCATCCCATATAGAGGTCCATCATTCCTTCTTCTACCTCTAAAATAATAGATCACAGATGGTGCCTTGCTCTGTAGTGAGACTCTTGAGTAGCAGTGTCCTCTCTGCGTAGCCCATGCTCTTAATTAACAGAAATAGCCAGGCCTCAGAATAAATAAAGGGTTCCATTAAAAGAACTTTCAAAACTACTGAGATTTATTCTTTTAAGCCAAAACTTTAAAAGATGTTAACCATTTCAATAGAAATTTTGCAGGAATGAATTATACTCCGCACTGCTTTCTGCAACCATAATTCTAACTGTAACGGACGTGTAGTTAGCATTATAATAATCAATGATTGAAGCAGGCTGTAGCATGGCCCTGCCCTGGGGAGACTGAAGTGTGGAGAACTGTGTCTAAATACTCACAGAAGCACTATGCATTTTGACTTTAGCCATTTACTTAACAAACACTTACTGAGAACTTATTATACTAGATATTATGTTAATTACTAGAATCACAAGGCTGCAAAGACATTAACCCTCCCCTCTAAAATCTTACAATCTATTGGGAAAGAGTGACAAATAAAGATGTAGTTTATAATTACCTTTAATAAATGCTCCTAACACACACAAGGATAGAACTTTCCTGAGAGAGTCAAGGAATAATTCTTAATATTTATTTTATTGAAAATATCTGTATTGCTCTTTCTGATTGTAAACATACAGTGGAAAGATTTACAAAATATGAAAAAGTGTAAAGGAGAAAATAAAACCACTTGTAAGCTCATTATTGAGTCCTAACCACTCATGACTTGTGGATATATTTTCTTCTGAATTATTATGGAGACTGTTTATATAATGGGTGTGTTTTTTTTCTCCAGGTTATCGTTATGCAGCTGACCTCTAGTCTACCTACCTGTCCTGCCCACCTCGTAAATTCCTGCTTTTTATCACTATTGGCTGGGAAATCAGACAACCTAACTTGTTCAGATGGTGTCTAAAAGAATAGTAAATTACACTGGGTGCAGGTCTGAGGGCCTCTTCTCAGAGAAAAGAGCATGAGCTTTAGCACATGGTTTCTATTTTGGATCCTCAGAGGTCTTTTTTTTCCTCTCGTTTCCTGGGTTTCAGCTGTGTTCCTGGTACTTAAGGTTATTGGATAGATGACCTCTCCATAAGTGAGCTGCTTTTTTCTAAATGTAGTTCCTGACTTTTAGAAACTAATGAGAATTTGGCAATGCCTGACTATCAATAGCTTGTCACTATTAAGCAGTGAGCAAAAATGGCCTCAATTTTAAGCCTCTACTTCAGCCCAGGAGGAGCTTGACAATCTGGGCAACTGGAACCTGATACTAATTATATTTGCCTTCATCTAGGGTTGCCAGATAAAATATAGGGCACCCAGTTAAATTTGAATTTGAATTGGTATTTTTTTAGTATAAGTATGTCCCATGCAATAATTGGGACACACTTATATATATATAATTTATCTGAAATTCAAATCTAACTGAGTGTCTTGTCCTTTTATTTGCTACATTTGGCACCTCCACCTCCATCGTCTCCAGGTACCCAGTCACCATAATCAGACCCTTCTGCCTCTTTTCCTTCTTTTTCCTTGCTCACAAGACTAGCCAGAAAGGCTCAGTTGAGTGGAGCTGACTTCGCTTTTTACTTGGTTATATTTCAAGCAGTTTAAACATACGGCTTAAATATATTTGTTGACGCAACAATATCTTTTAAATAAAAGAAATGCATTAACATAAATACAGAGCCCCATCCTAAAACAGTTAAATCAAGGTGAAAGTATGTGTGTGTGTGTGTGTGCGTAAGTGTGTTTGTGTGCGCGCGCACGTGCAACCATGGAAATTTTAAAAGAGAAATTATTTTCCATTTTAACCTCATAATCTAAATCATAAAGATTTGAATGGAAAGTTTTGGACATTTCCAGTGAAAGTTGAGTTTCAAAGTTATGGGGGAAGTTACTTAAAAAATAAACTGTTGTTTTCCAATGCCTTTTTAGAGATTCTAGAACCATAGTCAAAGGAATGAATCTATTCCTTTAAAGCTACTGCTAACACTAAGCCAAGTGCCTTGAGGTGACTGATCTACTTTTCTTCCTGATGATGACAATGATTATGATGCTTTTTAGAAAATGCTTTTTTGAGAATTAGAAACTCAGGGGTGTTTTCTTATTTAATGTTTAAAATTCTGAGTTATTCTCTTAGATTAAGGCCAAAAAAAGCATGGATTAGAATTCTACCTCTGACCTTTACTTAGTAGATTGGAGAAATCACTTAAATGCTTTGAGCTCCAACCTGAGTATCTGAACAATGGGGTAACAATATTAGGGATTTATGAAGACAAAATGGGGTAATATCTATGAAAGTATCTGGCCTTAAACAGTGGGTACCCAGTACATGTCTTTCAATTCTTTGGGGGATATAATTGCTGTTAGTCACTAAAATATCTGGCAATTAGAGGGGTATAAGTTTCCACAGCTGATCCCTGCTTCTGGTGATAAATCTTGGACTGCATAATTCAAGTCCTCCTTCCCTCTTTTCCCTTTCTTCTACATATCATAACATGTGTAAAGTTAATTTGTAGTCCTTGTTATAACGTCCCTTTCACTTCTTGCCAAATGCCAAAGCCATATGTAGAGGATATTTTTCTCTTCTGCTGCTAATTTATTACATTACCTGACAGGTAATAGGACAGAGATCTTGCATCTAGGGCACTGATATTTTGTATAATTTCACCTTTCCTCTGAAAAGCATGTATCTACTAATTTTTCTTTTACATTCTTGATGAAAGAAAAGTATTACAGCCTCTTATCACATAAAATTCAGCCAACTTTATAAAGGTTTCATATAAGGTTTTGCTTATATTAAAGGTCAAATGAGTAGGTCTACAGGCTTCCTGGCTCTTCCGGCAGCCACTTCTCCAATGCGATGCAGGAAACACTGGGACATGTTTTTCAGGGAACAGCAGCATCCATCACAAGTTCTCACCAGTTTTCTCTTTCGTTTGAGTTAGTTTCGAACAATGAAACTGCACATTATGAAGTGTCTTGTACATTTTGCTTCATATGACTTTTAAAATAGTGGCGCTCTGGTATTTTATATCAGGCATCATTTTGTTAGGGAACCATTGACTGGAACCACCCTCCTTGGCCAGGCATGGCGATAACTGCTTGCCTGAGTTGTCTCATAACAGGAGGTCCTGATAAGGAACACGGTGGTGCTGCTGAAAACTAACCAGGAGAATGTGGGAGGGGCCTAAGGGGGGAGGAGACAACCAACCTCCCAGAATCCATCACGCTGCAATCCATCTTGGCTGACGGATGCGTGTGTCACCAGGAAGGGGCCCTGAGTCAGAATGACTGCCAGAGCCAATCCGGAAACTAACCCCATTACCATAAAACCTGAGACTGTGAGCCACGTGGCCGAGCAGTTCTCCTGGGTTCCCTTACCCTGCTGCTTTCCTCCTGGGCGCCCCTTTCCAATAAAGTCTCTTGCTTTGTCAGCTCCTGTGTCTTCTCAGACAATTCATTTCTGAGTGTTAGACAAGACCCACTCTTGGGCCCTGGAAGAGGTCCCCCTTCCTGCAATAATTTCACTCACATTTGTGACCACTTCTCTGCATGGGAACTGGGAGAAGAAAAGAAAGACTTAGATCCATCCACCAGGAGAGTTCAGCCATTCTGACTGGTGTGGGAGGGAGTGATCTCAGAAACCAAAGGAAAGAGAAGAGGTTTGGTTTAATCCAGCACTCTGGAGCTAGCAATAGGGCCTGGGGGCGGGGCAGAGGGGGTTAATGACTCTGGGTGTAGTTTGCTAGCTAATTATGGGAAGAGGACCAAACAACTCTAATTCACATGTTAATTGAATGATCCATAAAACTAAAACTTTGGAACTCAAGCTGCCTTGTTCCAGAACCCCAGGTTGAGTATACCAGAGAAGGAACATTTTAACTCTCATTTTGCAGTGAGGGGTTTGTCTTTGAATCACGTTCTAAGCACAGCAGATTTTCCAGATAGAAGAAAAATCTTGCATTTTAGGCGATGCCTGTTCCAGTTTCACCAACATTGGGAATGCAAGATAGCCCATGTAGCACAGGTGGGAAGGATGCTGCTGGGACCAGAGTCTTAGCCTATAAGTGGTTTCGGTGTTTGGTCCTGGAATTTTGGCATCCTGGCTCTCTAGTTATACGGGGATGAATGAAAGTACTGGGGTGCTGAATTCCCTAACCCTTAAGGTACAAGCAGAATTGGTAAAGAAGCCCTAGCTAAGTCTAACACAGAATGGACATCTTTTATACCACTTTTTATACCACCAATGACCCTCCACTTTTAGTCACAGAGGCGTAGACCCAACTTCACTGACATTGCATGGAGAGATTTTCCTGGTGGCCATGACAGCAGTGGTCATTGAAACAGTATTTTAACCTTAAATCATTTCTTCCATGGATCCGAGGGCCAAAGACCTGAAAGTCTGACTTTCTAGCCATGGCAGCAAGCAGCAAATAATAAGTGTCCCTGGAGATGTTAGAAATATTTGAGGAGGGAAACTCTACAAAGCACTTGACATCCTAGAGTTAGGCAGAAGGATAGTTCAGGAAAATAAATGTATAATAGTAATACCAATGAGAGTATCTCTGTACACACTGGTGGATGGAATCCACAATACTTGAGTTACATTTGAATTTATATTCCCACATGTTTATTTATTGATGTCTCAAAGAAATATTATTGCACATCTACTAGGTGTTAAACACTGTATTGTACTCAGGGGACACAGTAGAAATACAATAGACGTGGCCTCTAACTTCCCTTTATGAAATTTTTAGTTTAGCTCTTGTATATCTCCAAGGAAACTTTACTGTTTTAAAATAATCTTGTCATTAATTTAAGGCATTGAAATCCAAGGACTAAAATAGAAACCTTGCAAGTATATATAATAAATAGCTAGGCATGGATGCTACATTTAGTGTATAGAAATACTGATGGTTGCTATTGTTTTCTATAATATGGTAGTGAGGCAGCACAGTTTCATTTATACTCTCGTCTGTAAAATGGGCCTTCTCCTCCAAGTGAGATGCTCAGCCTCTAGATTCTATCTCACAACTTTCACATGAAGGAATGAAAGGGACACCTGGCCAGCCAGCCAGATGAACTAAATCCACCTCAGCAATCAAATGAATAAGTGCAGCCAAATCAACCTCCCATCCAAAAGGCTGATGTTAGATATTTCCAATTCAGGAAAGGTAGGGCAAATAATTTTCCAACTCCAGACTCTCATAAATAAAAAATCACTATTCCATTTTATGATAAATATGTTTGCTTAGAGTACTACCTACAATCTGAAATATAGCTTGGTCATTTGGATCCTCCTTAATGGTACTATGTACATGTCAACACCTGCCGTGACAGGAATTAAGAATCAGTCAAATAAAATAAATGGGTGTTAACATTTATGATGTGTTAGATTCTACTGGGCAGCAAGAATTTATCCATCCCTTCAAAGGGGGATGTATAATTAATATATGGTATGGTTCAGACTCTCAAAAACTTTATGATTTTATTTGGAAGATAAAAGTAAAACACATGAAACAATGGTGAACAAGGGTAAAAAAGCAAAAGTAAAGAGTAAATATTGAAAAAAGCATACAATAAAATACCAGAGTATGGCAGATGCTAAGGAGAATCAGGTAAAATCATTGAAAGTAGCAATAGGTCAAGAATTCTTCACAGCCTAGATTGCATTTGTGCTGAGCCTTGAGAAAATGGCAAGTATTGATATTTCATAGGTACAAATAAACTTAGGAAATTGCAAATGGGGTAAACAAGGTGTAGGGAGTGGTACGAACTTGCTGTGCTTCTGGAGCAATAAGTAGACTGATCGAACTAGAATAGAAGATGAGATAAGATCACTTGAAAGAGTAGATGCTTTAGGGAGGACTTGAAAGCTAAGCAAAAACTTTTCTTAAAAATTTATTTAATGAAGTAATTTACAATGTTGTGTTAATTTCTGCTGTACAGCAAAGTGATTCCGATATATATATATATATATATATATATATATGCATTCTTTTTCATATTCTTTTCCATTATGGGTTATCACAGGATATTGAATATAATTCTCTGTGCTATACAGTAGGACCTTGTTGTTTACCCATTCTGTATATAATAGTTTACATCTGCTAATCCCAAACTCCCAATCCTTCCCTCCCCACCCCCTTCCCATTTGCAGCCACAATTCTGTTCTCTGTGTCTGTGAATCTGTTTCTGTTTCATAGTTCATTTGTGTCATATTTTAGACTCCACATATAAGTGATATCATATGATATTTGTCTTTATCTGACTTACTTCACTAAGGATGATAATCTCTAGGTCCATCCGTGTTGCTGCAAATGGCATTATTTCATTCATTTTTATAGCTGAGTATATATGTGGCCATTGTATGTACCACATCTTCTTTATTCACTCATCTGTGGAAGGACAGTTAGAATGTTTCCATGTCTTGGCTGTTGTGAATAGTGCTAAGCAGACACATTTTACCATGGCTAGTGAGTAATAAGCCACAGCAGATTCTGATGCTTCGAAGAAGCACATGCTATCATCAGTGGTTGAAGAATAACTGATAACTGTGTGAGGGTTTGAGGAGAGTAGGACAAGTCAGGGAAAATAGCATATGCATGGCCACTGGTCAACAGTGAGTCGTTTTTCCATATATAAGACATCAGGATTATCTGTAAATGATTTGTTGGCATGAATGGATAAGAGTGCAAGTTAGAGAAGGGTAATTAAATGAACAATTCAGGGATTGAACAAGACTAAGGAGGGTGATGAGTTTGGGAAATGTGAGTTAGAAGGAGAAGACAGAAGATGGAATGTCTGCTATTTGGAAGGTCCTGGGTAACACAAGCTTTCTGTTGAGAAAACTCTCTTGGAAATCCCGTTAATAAGCAATCATTGGAGGACCTTAAAATTATTAGCAGGGCCCTGCCTCTGAATGACCTATAATTCCCCAGTGAAATATACACATCATGGAGCAATGTTTAGAGAAAAGAGGAATATTGAGGTCAATGTAAAACCCTCTATCCACAAACAGGTCATTATACGAGATCATTCTAGATCAAAATGTGAAACATGCACCATGTTCAAATTAGTATGCAAAATAAAGCATCAGCGTGGAGTGAATTTATGTGATTCTACCATGAATAATTCATTAGCACAAGCAATACAATTAGCTTCTTATAATATAATGATGTAACTGTTGCATTCATGTACAGTAAGCCTGACCCAAACTGTAATAATAGCAAGAAGTTTGAAAGTAGAACAAAGCCCTAAATGCCTCAAACACAAAGGACATGATGAAATTTGTTGCTAAAGAGACAAATAGCAGTAAGTAGACAGAACAAGTTCATGCCTAATACTGGTAAAGAATGGTGTGATTTTTATATGAGCATTTTATCAGACATCAAACAAAAATTACTTTTGTCAGTATAGGATCTAATTGATGTATTTGATAAATATGTCTCAACACATTTTAAAACTTATTGTATGTAAAGCATGTAGTTAATAGTTGACCAGCTAGCTATTCTGAATAGCTAGAATTTTAACTATAAAAACATCTTTCTCAAACTTGCAGAAGGTAGAAATCTGGGGATTGAACACACACAAGATAATCAGTGCTTGGGTTGGATCAATAAGTAACTGGCACCTGCAGTTTGCTTTTAACAGTATCATTACTTTGAAGAATACATGTTCAATTCACTTTAAAGTCCCATTTTAGCCATTTTCATAATGAAATTATATCTCTCCTGGACTTTCACTGTGTTGGTTTAGGCTGAGCTTGCCTATTATAGATACCCTGTGTGAGTTTCCTTGGAACTTAATTTTTCTGCTCTTCTTTAAAATCCTCATGCTTTTATACGTAGGAATCCAGCAGAGTAAAATATCTGAACATAGCTTCAGGTTATTCTAGTTGGTTTTACCTCAACAATAATTGATGGACAACAGTAAAATACATAAACTGGGCTTCCCTGTGGTGGCGCAGTGGTGGAGAGTCCGCCTGCCGATGCAGGGGACACGGGTTCGTGCCCCGGTCCGGGAAGATCCCACAT
>NW_006780914.1:1386721-1397426 GCF_000442215.2 Lipotes vexillifer | reverse complement strand
AAAAAAAAAAAAAAAAAAAAAAAAAAAAAACCCATAATTTGAGAATGGTAAAGCAGAATGCTCATTTCTAGAAGGTACAACAAAAATAATCAAATGTTCTTGTTACCATTTATTTTTTAAAGATCTTTATTGGAGTATAATTGCTTTACAATGTCGTGTTAGTTTCTGCTGTATAACAAAGTGAATCAGCTATATGTATACATATATCCCCATATCCCCTCCCTCTTGTGTCTCCCTCCCACCCTCCCTATCCCACCCCTCTAGGTGGTCACAGAGCACCGAGCTGATCTCCCTGTGCAAGGCAGCTGCTTCCCACTAGCTATCTATTTTACATTTGGTAGTGTATATATGTCAGTACTACTCCCACTTCATCCCAGCTTACCCTCCCCCCTCCCTGTGTCCTCAAGTCCATTCTCTAAATCTGCTTCTTTATTTCGGTCCTGCCCCTAGGTTCATCAGAACAACTTTTTTTTTTTTTTAGATCCCATACACATGTATTACCATGTGGTATTTGTTTATCCCTTTCGGATTTCAACACTCTGTATGACAGACTCTAGGTCCATCCATCTCACTACAAGTAGATCAGATTCGTTTCTTTTTATGGCTGAGTAATATTCCATTTTATATATGTGCCACATCTTCTTTATCCATTCATCTGCTGTTAGACACTTAGGTTGCTTCCATTTCCTGGCTATTGTAAATAGTGCTGCAATGATCATTGTGGTACATGTTGCTGCAATGAACATTGTGGTACCTGTCTCTTTTTGAATTATGGTTTTCTCAGGGTATATGCCCAGTAGTGGGATTACTGGGTCATATGGTAGTTCATTTTTAGATTTTTAAGGAACCTCCATACTGTTCTCCATAGTGGCTGTATCAATTTACATTCCCACCAACAGTGCAAGAGGGTTCCCTTTTCTCCACACTCTCTCCAGCATTTACTGTTAGTAGATTTTGTTGACAATGGCCATTCTGACCGGTGTGAGGAGACACCTCATTGTAGTTTTGATTTGCATTTCTCTAATGATTAATGGTGTTGAGCATCCTTCCATGTGTTTGTTGGTAATCTGCATATTTTTTTAGAAAAATGTCTATTTAGGTCTTCTGTCCATTTTTGGATTGAGTTGTTTGTTTGTTTTATGTTGAGCTACATGAGCTGCTTGTATAGTTTGGAGATTAATCCTTCGTCAGTTGCTTTGTTTGCAAATATGCAAATATTTTCTCCCATTCTGAGGGTTGTCTTTTCATCTTGTTTATGGTTTCCTTTGCTGTGCAAAAGATTTTTTGTTTCATTAGGTCCCATTTGTTCATTTTTGTTTTTATCTCCATTATTCTGGGAGGTGGGTCAAAAAGAATCTTGCTGTGATTTATATCATAAAGTGTTGTGCCTATGTTTTCCCCTAAGAGTTTTATAGTGTCTGGACTTACATTTAGGTCTTTAATCCATTTGGAGTTTTTTTGTGTGTATGGTGTTAGGAAGTGTTCTAATTTCATTCTTTTACATGTAGCTGTCCAGTTTTTCCAGCACTACTTATTGAAGAGGTTGTCTTTTCTCCATTGTATATTCTTGTCTCCTTTGTCAAAAATAAGATGACCATATGTGCATGGGTTTATCTCTGGGCTTTCTATCCTGTTCCATTGATCTATATTTCTGTTTTTATGCCAATACCATACTGTCTTGATTACTGTAACTTTGTAGTATAGCCTGAACTCAGGGAGCCTGATTCCTCCAGCTCCACTTTTTTCCCTCAAGATTGCTTTGGCTATTCGGGGTATTTTGTGTTGCCATAGAAACTGTGAAATTTTTTGTTACAGTCCTGAGAAAAATGCCATTAGTAGTTTTATAGGAATTGCATTGAATCTGTAGATTGCTTTGGGTAGTATAGTCATTTTCACAATGTTGATTCTCCCAATCCAAGAACCTGGTATATCTTTCCATCTGTTTGTATAGTCTTTATTTTTTTCACCAGAGTCTTACAGTTTTCTGCATACAGGTCTTTTGTCTCCTTAGGAAGGTTTATTCCATGGCATTTTATTCCTTTTGTTGCATTGGTAAATGGGAGTGTTTCTTAATTTCTCTTTCAGATTTTTCACCATTAGTGTATAGGAATGCAAGAGATTTCTGTCCATTGATTTTGTATCCTGTTACTTTACCAAATTCACTGATTAGCTCTAGTAGTTTTCTGGCAGCATCTTTAGGATTCTTTAGGTATAGTATCATGTCATCTGCAAACACTGACAGTTTTACTTCTTTTCTGATTTGGATTCCTTTTATTCCTTTTTCTTCTCTGATTACAGTGGCTAAGACTTTCAAAACTATGTTGAATAATAGTGGTGAGAGTGAACAACCTTGCCTTGTTTCTGATCTTAGAGAAAATGGTTTCAGTTTTTCACTACTGAGAATGATGTTGGCTGTGGGTTTGTCATATATGGCCTTTATTATGTTGAGGTAGGTTCCGTCTATTCCTACTTTCTGGGGATTTTTTTTATAGTAAATTGGCATTGAATTTTGTCAAAAGCTTCTTCTGAATCTATTGAGATTATCATATGGTTTTTATCCTTCATTTTGCTAGTATGGTGTATCACATTGATTGATTTGTGTATATTGAAGAATCCTTGCATTCCTGGGATAAACCCCACTTGATCATGGTATATGACCCTTTATAATGTGCTGTTGGATCCTGTTTATTAGTATTTTGTTGAGGATTTTTGCATCTATATTCATCAGTGATATTGGCCTGTAGTTTTCTTTTTTGTGTGACATCTTTGTCTGGTTTCGGTATCAGGGCGATAGCGGCCTCGTAGAATGAGTTTGGGAGTGTTCCTCCTAATGCTATATTTTGGAAGAGTTTGAGAAGGATAGGTGTTAAGTCTTCTCTAAATGTTTGATAGAATTCACCTGGGAAGCCATCTGGTCCTGGCCTTTTGTTTGTTGGAAGATTTTTAATCACAGTTTCAGTTTCAGTGCTTGTGATTCATCTGTTTATATTTTCTATTTCTTCCTGGTTCAGTCTTGGAAGGTTGTACTTTTCTAAGAATTTGTCCATTTCTTCCAGGTTGTCCATTTTATTGGCATATAATTGCTTGTAGTGATCTCTCATAATCCCCTGTAATTCTACAGTGTCAGTTGCTGCTTTTCCTTTTTCATTTCTAATTCTGTTGATTTGAGTCTTCTACCTTTTTTTCTTGATGAGTCTGGCTAATGGTTTATCAATTTTGTTTATCTTCTCAAAGAACCAGCTTTTAGTTTTATTGATCTTTGCAATTGTTTCCTTCATTTCTTTTTCATTTATTTCTGCTTTGATCTTTATGATTTCTTTTCTTCTACTAACTTTGGGTCTATTTTGTTCCTCTTCTCTAGTTCTTTTGGTGTAAGGTTTTAGGTGTAAGGTGTAACTGCTTTTGCTGAATCCCATAGGTTTGGGATCATCGTTTTCTCATTGTCATTTGTCTGTAGGTATTTTCTGATTTCCTCTTTGATTTTTTTCAGCGATCTCTTGATTATTTAGTAGTGTATTGTTAAGCCTCCATGTGTTTGTTTGTTTTTTTGAATTTTTGAACATGTGTTTGTATTTTTTACATTTTTTCCCCCTGTAATTGATATCTAGTCTCATAGCATTGTGGTTGGAAATGATGCTTGATAAGATTTCAATTTTCTTAAATTTACTGAGGCTTCATGTGTGACCCAAGATATGATCTATCCTTGAAAATATTCCATGAGCTCTTGATAAGAAAGTGTATTCTGTTGTTTTTGGATGGAATGTCCAAAAATATCAATTAAGTCCATATTGTGTAATGTGTTGTTTAAAGCTTGTGTTTCCTTATTTACTTTCATTTTGGATGATCTGTCCATTGGTGAAAGTGGGGTGTTAAAGTCCCCAACTATTATTGTGTTACTGTCTATTTCCCCTTTTATGGCTGTTAACATTTGCCTTATGTATTGAGTTGCTCCTATGTTGGGTGCAAAAATATTTACAATTGTTCTATCTTCTTCTTGGATTGATCCCTTGATCATTATGTAGTATCCTTCTTTGTCTCTTGTAATAGTCTTTATTTTAAAGTCTATTTTGTCTGAGATGAGAATTGCTACTCCAGCTTTCTTTTGGTTTCCATTTGCATGGAATACCTTTTCCCACCCCCTCACTTTCAGTCTGAATGTGTCCCTCAGTCTAAAGTGGGCCTCTTGTAGACAGCATATATATGGGACTTGCTTTTGTATCCTCTGCCAGTCTGTGTCTTTTGGTTGGAGCATTTAATCCATTTACCTTTAATTAAGGTAATTATCGATATGTATGTTCCTATTACCATTTTCTTAATTGTTTGGGGTTTGTTATTCTCTGTCTTTTCCTTCTATTGTGTTTCCTGCCTAGAGAAGTTCTTTTAGCATTTGTGGTAAAGCTGGTTTGGTGGTGCTGAATTCTCTTAACTTTTGCTTGTCTGTTAAGGTTTTAATTTCTCCTTTGAATCTAAATGAGATGCTTGCTGGGTAGAGTAATCTTGGTTGTAGGTTTTTCCCTTTCATCACTTTAAAAATGTCCTGCCGGGCTTCCCTGGTGGCGCAGTGGTTGAGAGTCCGCCTGCCGATGCAGGGGACACGGGTTCATGTCCCGGTCCGGGAAGATCCCACATGCCGTGGAGCGGCTGGGCCCGTGAGCCATGGCTGCTGAGCCTGCGCTTCCAGACCCTGTGCTCCGCAGTGGGAGAGGCCACAGCAGTGAGAGGCCCGTGTACCGAAGAAATAAAAAAAAATAAAATAAAAAAATAAAAATGTCCTGCCACTCCCTTCTGGCTCACAGAGTTTTGCTCAAAGATCAGCTGTTAAACTTTTGAGGATTCCTTTGTATTTTATTTGTTGCTTTTCCCTTGCTGCATTTAATGCTTTTTCTTTGTGTTTAATTTTTGATAGTATGATTTATATGTGTCTTGGTGTTTTTCTCCTTGGATTTGTCCTGTATGTGACTCTCTGCACTTCCTGGAATTATTTCCTTTCCCATGTTAGGGAAGTTTTCAACTATAATCTCTTCAAATATTTTCTCAGACCATTTCTTTTTCTCTTCGTCTTCTGGGACCCCTATTATTTGAATGTTAGTGCATTTAATGTTGTCCCACAGGTCTCTGAGATTGTCCTCAATTCTTTCCATTCTTTATTCTTTATTCTGCTCTGTGGTAGTTATCTCCAGTAATTTATCTTCCAGGTCACTTATCTGTTCTTCTGCTCCAGTTTTTCTGCTATGATTCCTTCCAGAATATTTTTAATTTCACTTATTGTATTGTTCATCATTGTTTGTTTGCTCTTTAGTTCTTCTAGGTCCTTGTTAAACATTTCTTGTATTTTCTCCATTCTTTTTCTGAGATTTTGGATCATCTTTACTATCATTATTCTGAATTCTTTTTCAGGTAGACTGCCTATTCCCTCTTCATTTGTTTGGTCTGGTGGGTTTTTACCTTGCTCCTTCATCTGTTGCATATTTCTCTGCCTTCTCATTTTGTTTAACTTACTGGGTTTGGGGTCTCCTTTTCACAGGCTGCTGGTTCATAGTTCCTGTTGTTTATGGTGTCTGCACCCCGTGAGTGAGTTTTGTTCAACAGCTTGTGTAGGCTTCCTGGTGGAGGGGGCTGGTGCCTGTTTTCTCATGGGTAGGGCTGGATCTTGTCTTTCTGGTGGGCAGGGCTATGTCTGGCAGTGTGTTTTGGGGTGTCTGTGAGCTTAGTATGATTTTAGGTAGCCTCTATGTTAATGGGTGGGATTGTGTTCCTGTCTTGCTAGTTTATTGGTGTGAGGCATGCATCACTGGAGCTTGCTGGCTGTTGGGTGGAGCTGGGTCTTTGTATTGGGATGGAGATCTCTGGGAGAGCTCTCGCCAATTGATATTACATGGGCCCGAGAGGTCTCTGGTGGTAATGTACTGAACTAGGCTCTCCCACCTTGGGGGCTCAGGCCTGACATCAGGCCAGTGCACCACAACCCTGTCAGCCACATGGCTCAGAAGACAATGGAGAAAAAAAGAAAGAAAAAACAAACAAACAAATAAATAAAATGAAAATAAAAATTTAAAATGTATTAAAATAAAATATAATAATAATAAAAAGGAGAGAGCACCAAACCAATAAACAAATTCACCAATGATAACAAGTTCTAAAAACTAAACTAAGATAAACATAAAAATCAGATACTGATCAGTCACAGACATCAAACACGAAGTCTACAGTTGCTCCCCAAGTCCACTGCCTCAATTTTGGGATGATTCATTGTTTATTCAGGTATTCCACAGATTCAGGGTACATCCAGTTGATTGTGGGGATTTAATTGGCTGCTTCTGAGTCTGCAAGAGAAATTTCCCTTTCTCTTCTTTGTTCACACAGCTCCTGGAGTTCAGCTTTGGTTTTGGCCCTACCTCTGCGTGTAGGTCACCCTCAGGCATCTGTTCCCCTCCCAGACAGGAGAGAGTTAAAGCAGTGGCTGATTAGGGCACTCTTGCTCATTCAGGCCGGCATTGGGAAGGGTACGGTAGTCATAACTGGAATGCGGGGTGAGCCTGTGACAGCAGAGGCCAGCGTGACATTGCAACAGCCTGAGGTGTGCCGTGTGTTCTCCCAGGGAAGTAGTCTTTGGATCATGGGACCCTGGCAGTGGTGGGCTGCACAGGCTCCTGGGAGGTGTGTGGATAGTGACCTGTGCTTGCATACAGGATTCTTGGTGGCAGAAGCAGCAGCAGTGTTAGCATTTCATGCCCGTCTCTGGGGTCCAACCTGATAGCCATGGCTCATGTCCGTCTCCAGAGCTCGCTTAGGCAGTGCTCTGCCTTCTGTGGGCACACAGGGAAGGAATCCCCTCTCCTCGCGCACCTCGAAAACAATGGTGCCTTGCCTCTTCGGCACATCCAAACTTTTTCCTGGACTCCCTCCCGGCTAGCTGTGGTGCAATAGTCCCCTCAGACTTTCTTCATGCAGCCAACCTCAGTCCTCTCCCTGGGGTCTGAACTACGAGGCCTGAGCCTCAGCTCCCAGCCCCTTCCCAGCCCAGCAGGCGAACAGATAATCCTCTCAGGCTGGTGAGAGCTGGTTGGCACTGATCCTCTGGGAGGGACTCTCTCCACTTTGCCCTCTGCACCCCTGTTCTTGTGCTGTCCTCCGTGGCTCAGAAGCTTTCCCTCCGCCCAGCCCCCATCTCCACCAGTGAAGGAGCTTCCTAGTGTGTGGAAACTTTTCCTTCCTCACAGCTCCCTCCAGAGGTGCAGTTCCATCCCTATTCTTTTGTCTCTGTTTTTTCTTTTTTCTTTTGCCCTACCCAGGTATGTGGGGATTTTCTTGCCCTTTGGGAGGTCTGAGGTCTTCTGTCAGCATTCAGTAAGTGTTCTATAGGAGCTGCTCCACATGTAGATGTATTTTTGATGTATTTGTGGGGAGGAAGGTTATCTCTATGTCTTACTTCTCTGCCATTTTGAAGGTCCCCCCTTTTGTTACCATTTTTGTTATCATGCATGTCAGTGAAACTTTTCATGGTAGGGACCTAGAAAGGAGTAATGTTGCAGTGAGCTTTGAAGGAAAACTTTAAGTAAAGTCATACATCTCAAGCAATATTCAAGTTTACATTGAATTTCCTACAATAGTAGTTTTAGTTACTCATTGTATTGCAAAGCTAAAATAACCTGTGATACATCATTATCCATCTGTTGCACATTCTGTAATAATATATATATAGCAGTGAAATATTATCTATCTTAGTTAATTTGAGCTGCTATAACAAATCTACCATAGACAGGATGGCTTAAACCACAGACTTATTTCTAACAGTTCTGGAGACTGGGAAGTCCAAGATCAAGGTGCCAGCAGATTCAGTGTCTGGTGAGGACTAGCTTCTTTGTTCAAAGCCAGCAGTCTTCTGGGTCCTCACATGGCAGAGAAAGTGAGCTAGCTCTCTGGTCTTTTCTTATAAGGGTACTAATCCCATTCATGAGGGCTCTTCCCTCACGACCAAATTTTTGTGGGAATTAAAAGGGGTATGTTTACAAAAAGCATTTGATGGGACCTGTCACATAGTTCTGACTCAATTGATGTTGTTATGGAATTCATGTGTTGAAATTCTAACCCCCAATATGATGAGATTTAAAGGTGGGGCACATACAATGGAGTTCATCCATAAAAAGGCATAATCCTGTTGCATGAACCTGGAAAATATTCTAAATGGAAGAAAGCAGAAACCAAATATCACATACTGATGGTTCCATTTGTGTAACATATCCAGAAAAGTAAATCTATAGATACATAAAGTAAATTAGTGGTTTCTATAGGGTGGAGAGAGGGACAAATGGGGAGTGATTGCTTAGTGGGCATAGGGTTTCCTTTTGGGGTGCTGAAATGTTTTGGAACTAGATAGGGGTGATGATTGCACAATGTTGTAAATGTACTAGATGCCACTGAATGTCCACTTTAAAATACGTTTTATATTCTGTGAAATTTACCTTAATAAAGAAATATTAAACAAAAAAAAATAGCAACTCTTGGGATTCATAAGCACAAGTCAGGCCCAATATGGGCTTGCTTTCTGAATTTACATCATCCCCTTATTGGTAGTGCCTACTGAAGGATGGCATAAGGAAATGCAAATATTTTCTGGAGGAATACATTCTCAACCTAGAACTCAGAATAGTGTCACAGAAAGAGTTTCATCAAGCCTGAACTCACAACAATAACAACAACAGCAAACAAAAAACAACAGAAAATATAGCACCAAGACAAAGAAATAACATAAACAACAGAGCAGAATCAGATCCATAACAACCTCAGATATTGGAATTACTGAATTTACAATATAAAAATTAACAATGTTCAATATGTTTAAACTAAAGAAAAAAAATCTCCGAACACGTGAATAAAGAATAAGAGACTATGAAATTGGTCAAGCAGGTATGATAAAAAAAGAATTTCTAGAAGTGAAAAATATAATTTTTGCAACTGAAAACAATGTAAAGTTTTAACAGCATAGCAGACACAGTTGAAGAGGTAATTTACAATTGGAAAGTAGAGCAGAAGAAATGACTCTAAATGCAGCATGGTTAAAGATTTGGAAAACGTGAAATGGAGGTTAAAGGGTATTAGAGTAAAGTTAGAAGGCCAAGCTTGTACCCAGTCAGAATTTTACAAAAGAGTATAGAGAATGGAGAAAGGTCAGTATAGAAAGAAATAATGGCTGGAAAATTTCCAATATTGTTGACAATCTCTCACTAAAGAGTATTCTAAAGGATGTATTTCAGAAAAAAGGAAAATATACTAGAAGGAAAATATATGTGATTTTTTTAAAAAAGCCAAATAATGTAAAAATTAATGTACACACTATTCAAACCAGAAAACTGGGGTTCAGAGTATTTCCCAAAATCTACAGTAAGTGAAAGAGTCACTCTTAATATCCTGGTCTGTAGGACTCAAAGCCTGTATTCTCTAGCACTATATATTTAATTGTGGCCCAGCTCTATTAGTCTGCTCAAGCTGCCCTAACAAAATACCATAGACTGGGTGTCATTAAACAACAGAAATTTATTTTCTCACAGTTCTGGAAGCTGGGAAGTCCAAGATCAAGGAGCTGTCTGATTCCGTTTCTGGTGAGAACTCTCTTTCTGGCTTGTAGACAGCCACCTTCTCACTGTGTCTTCACAAGGAAGAAAGAGAAATTTCTCTCTCTCTTTTCCTCTTTTTATAAGGCCACAGTCCTATCAGATTAGGGCCCCATCCTTGTGACCCCCATCTAACCTAAATTATCTCCTAAATATCCTATCTTTGGATATAGTCACATTAAGGTTAAGGATTTCAACATATGAATTGGGGGCGTGGGAGAGCATAATTCAGTTTATAGTACAAGCCTTCCATATAGTAGTTTTCTCTAAATTCCTGAAAGTTCTTTATAGACCCTATGATGAATCCACTGTATTCCTGAAATATTTAAAGGGAAAGTTTGTTGCTAGTTACTCCTTATTACAAATTCATTTTGCACCCATTTTCTCTCTGTTCTGTGCCTCAGGTTAACCTCTGCAGCAGCTCTGTTTGCTGGCAGATTACTGATTTATTTCAGCCCGTAGGATGCATTGGCAAAAGATCAATAGATTGGAGGAGAGAAAAGCCAGTTTATTTCTTCCCTGCCCCTCCTCTGCTTTAGTATCACATTTTGGGCAGCTGCTGTGTTCCCCCAAAACTACAGCTCTAATTAGGCAGTTCTTCCTCCATGGTTGTAGTTCTCACTGGGTTCTGCTAACACCATTTCTTCTCCTTGTCCTTTCAGCCTAAGAAGTAGTAATGTCGCTAACCCCTCTGTGACTCACTAGCCCTTATTTTCCCTGAAACCCTGCCTACAACTTTGTAAGGATCCTGTCATTAATGTCTCTTCATTTAAGCCCTATGCAGAGTGAATTCTATATCTTGCTAGGACCCAGGACCCCACCAGCCTTGCTTAAAGATTGTTTTCAATTTAAAGATCAGATAACAAGGGACCTACATGCCATTCCACTTCTGTATTTGGCATAAGAAGTATGTGCATAGACATCCATTGCATTTAGAAAGGAAAGCTGAAAATGGATAGGGGGAAATGCTAGGAGTGAAAGGGTCCTTGCAGACCTGCATAAAGAAAATGCCCCAGACACCTTCAGAAAATCCTCACTTGCCAAAAGGTCTCTCCCAAGGGAGCCATACAGCAAAAAAAAAAAAAAAAAAAAAA
>NW_006780914.1:1378160-1386665 GCF_000442215.2 Lipotes vexillifer | reverse complement strand
AAAAAAAAAAAAAAAAAAAAAAAAAAAAAGCCCCTTTGTCTTCTTATGAATAAATTGAACATCATTACCCAAGTATTGTCCATTTCTCTAATGGAAGGGTTACAAGAGAAGATCATTCATTTTCTTTATGACTCATTTTTTTCACTTTTTCACCTTTGGATTGAGAATAAGAATTTTTCAGTATTTTAGTTTAAAATAGGTCATTCCCCTCTCACTTTGTTAGAGAAGTCTTACTTCCTTAAATTGGGTGACTGGGTGTATTCAGGGAGTTTCTCTAAGCAATGTAGCTGAGTTTTGAGATCAATGGCATTCTCAGTGCTGGAAATGTGTGGTGGAAATCTGTTGGGATTGCTTGGTAAATGCAGAGGTACGTCACAAAAGTCAAAAACAGTGGGTTGGAAAGAAGACTAGGAATAGCCCCCAGCAGAAAAGCCATACAAGTGGACAGTGGACAGGTGCAAGTAGGTTCATATGCTGTGAAATAAAGGTCAAGGAAGGAGATCTAAAGAGAGGAACGAAAGGACAGGGCAGGAAATTCTCTGTGGTGGCAGGTCTCATTGTTAAGACTGAGAACAGTTTGGGAGACAGTCCTTTTTTCACACAGTAGAAGAATTCAATAAGATAAAAATGAGACCGGCTCTGAAACTTCTAAGTTCATTGAAAATCTGAAAATAAACTTATACTATTCATATACTCTATAGAGATTATACCCTTAAATTCCCCAGTGCTGCCTTAGTTATGCCCCCAAGTCATCAGTGTGTGACACTGTATGAGGTCAAGGCAGGTGAGGGCAATGAGTCAGGGATGGAGGAAATTGTTTTCACTGAGATAAAGGCCTTGTCCTGTTGGTCCCCAGGGTAGTGGTGACCCAGGAGGGAAGCCAAATCTAATAGCAGGTAGTGTCACTGGGACGTCCAGGGTAGAGTGTTCTAACCCTCTATTGAATATTGGAAACATGACTTCATGACTTTGTATTCCTAATGCCCGGAACTGCCTTTGCCCTCTAATAGGTAAACAATAAAGGTTGACTGAATGCTAAAACATTCCCATGCCTGACTTCTTCTGTCCTTTCATCCCCCAGACTTATCTTAGAATTGATGGACTTAAGGAGCCTGGGCCTTGCCTGGACCGCCCACCTCTCCTGTGTCACTCCAGCCACTCTGCGGCAGTGTGTGGTTGCTCAAGTTTAGCTGAAAGGCTAGATAAGGAGGATAGGGCAACCTCTTTACCCAGAGTTTGGCCTGAGGAAAGACTTCAAAACTTGCCCCTGCAATACTTTAACAGTATTAAACTCAGATGGAAGCTTTTCATAAAGCGAAATCTGCAGCTTCTGTCTGTATGTAGGGCTAACCAGCCAGATACACCTGAAAGCAGGAGCTTGCCTTGCTCTCTTCCTCTGCCACAGAATGATGATCCAGGGATAACAAAGGGAAATACTCGGGAATGTCAAGTCAAACAAATTGTAGCTCTCTCTGCTGCCTTCTCTGACCTTGTTCTGGCGTAAGTCACACCTGCATGAGGGACGTTCAGAATAAGTATGTTTGTCATTTGAGGCTTCTATCTGCTCCAAAAGGAACTCTAAATCTTCCTTATGGCGGCACTGACATTCAGTTTGGCACATTTTCAGATGCTAGAAAAAGAACCATGGCTGGAAAAAAAAAAAAAAAAATACGTCAAGTTAATACAGAGCAGAAAAATCAACTATTTCAAGGCATTTAGAGAATAATTTGCACATAAGTGTGCAAATACACAAGTTTTCAGGTATTGGGATTTCTCATTTTTTTTTCTATCATCATTGAGTACCATATACATGAAGTAAGATAAGTGTGACTTTTCCAAGCCTTCTAAAATCAAGTGAGATTTTTTTTTTCCTTTGCAATATTCAGGGGTTTTGGTTTGTTTGCTTGTTTTTTTGCCAAATGTGTTTTTTGTTTCCAAGTTCAAGAGCATCATGTAAACTTCATTGTGTCTGAAGATGAGGGGATAGTTTTTCAGAGAAGCTATAGTATCCATTTTAGAGTAGATATTAATCTTAAGTTTGGCACATGTTCTTCTGATGAGCTTCCCTGTGTGTGTTCCAAGTTTCAATTAAATCCCTTATGGGGCACCAAACCCATTTGCTGATTTGGTGGAGGTGTTATACTCTTGTGTGACAAAATAACTCAGAGGTGCTTACAACTTAAAATGTAAGGGATCAAGAAAGACTGAGGGGATACAAAACATTTTCCAAAATGGCCATGCAGTTTGGTATTTGTTGATATACTTGTTGAATATTTTCCTTTTTTTTTTTTCTTTCAAGAGGGGCATCTAATTCTACACTCTTACTTTTTACTTTGATGTTCACCAGCTTCTACATCCTGTAACTTCTATGGTCCTGACATTTTAAGGCAATATTCGATCCCTCCAAGTCTTTGATTATCATTTTATTTGTCCCCAGACTAGCTCCTCCCTCATTCTACCTTTAAAGATAAAAGGCTGGCCTATGAATGAAATTAGAAGGGGAAAGTTCATCTTTGTTGTTCCAGCAATGGAATACCTCCTACATTTGTTACTGCCCAAGTATCAGTTGAGAACAGATTTTTTTAAAAAGCCTTGTGTCAGAAACATTAATATGTCATGCCCAAATCATATGGAGTCTCTTGAACTCTAAGGGGAAAAAAAGACAACCTGCTTTTAGACCTTCTGCTTTCCTTATTAACTTTGACCTTAGCTATTTCTCAATCAGCTGCTTACATATCCATTTCATACACTGGAGGTGTAGAAAATTTCCTAAGAAAAGCAACCAGCATAAAAATGGCTTTTTAAAGAAAGTTCAGCCACCTCTGTATAGATTGAATATGACATGTTCAAGTCCCTGACTTCATTTATTAAATGCACTTTCCTGATGTGTTAAATAACTCTTTCTCCTAAGTGCAGAGGGTTTGGGTAACTCTCCCTACCCCCTCCCTTCTCATCTCCACGATTTACGGTGTTCCCTGACAGTCCTCATACATCTAAGGTCCATTAAGTAGGAAGGTAGTTTTACCTCTGGGTGAGTCCTGAAGTAATCCTGGGGTGAGTATTATTGTTTGGCAGTCTCCCTGGGAGGTTATAAAGGAACAAACAAGAAAAGAATCATCTGGAATATAGAATCAAGGCAGAGTTTTCCCTTGCTTTTGAAATAGTCTTTACAGTTTTCCTTCTATGGGAACTTTTATCTTTATTATTTTTATTTTATAAATACACAATGTTCTCCCTTTTAAGAACACACAGAATTGGAACAAAGGTGATTAAGAAGGTGGCGCAGATGTTTCAGAAAGATTTGGGGAAAAAAAATGGAGCTGCCCAAGTCATAAACTGGGGCCACTTGTTGGAAGCCTGAGGATGGAAAAGTACATCTTGCATTTAAAACACAGTCTTGTGCCTGTGAATCAGTAAAGGATGTTTATAGACAAGGAATGTTCTAATGTTGTCTGGAAACAGCTGCTAATGCTGGATCAGTATCAGGTGTATGTGTGTGTTTATAAAATAGACCCACATATCCACAGGAAACTGAAGCAGCTAGTAGGGATCAACCATAAGTTAAGTAGCTGAATAATTCAAGGTACTTGTTTTCTCTGAATTTCTTTCAGAAATTAAAATGGAAATTTTCCATTTTTAAAATGGAAATCATTATTTTGAAACAGGGATTGATACTCAGATAGATAAGGATTTTTTCCTGCAAGTGTTTTGCACAAATTCCTTTAAAATGGAGTTGCAAGTGTGTCAGTCTTCTTTCTTTCCTTTGAATGGGTTTTATTACTAGATCAAGAACTTCTAACTGTCAAGCTCAGTAAAATGTGAAATCATTCATATCTTCCAGTCCTTTAACAGGCTGAGTCTTCTGATACCTTTTAGTTAAGAGAATAATAATAGTTCTTAAAAATACGAAAATACTGATTACTGATTGCTACCTGCCTTCAGGCCTAGTTCTAATACATTGTTGCCATGAAAGAGCTCCGATGAAATCTAAATCTGGTGTTAGAATTCCATTGCTGTATTAATCTTTTGAAATAAAAATGTCATGGTTATGATTCTTTGGAAACTGCTGCACTTAACTTCCAAACTGTTGCTTTTAAAAGCCTGATTCGGGGTTGGGTAAATTAATGTCAATGTCCTATAAAACTGCCAGCTAAAAAAAAATGTCAGCAGAGACATTTTTTCTGGCCGATGTCAGCACAAAAGGGTGCCTCAGTTGTTTTCATCTCACAACAGCTGCATGCTTTCATTGACATTTGGTGACCTTTCTTTGTGCACCCGGCTTAACCTCTTAGGTTATTTCCTGGCCTCCCTTCTGTGACCTTTGACCGAGGCCGACCTTTAGCTGGAGAATGTGACATTTTGTTCTCCTCTAGCTGACATGTGATGCTCTCATTATTCAAAGGTATGTGAAAATAATGACCCCTAGTGACCTTTGAGTTTCCTTTCATTTATTGGTTGTTTTTGGTGCTTGTTTGGCATGTACTGGCCTAGGTGAAGGGGGTGAGTAGGGACTGGGCTAAGATAAGATGGCCAGTATCTCTCTTTATGCTGTTTCTAATCCCTTTCCTGCAGACAAGCCACTGTACTATATACGACTAAGCCTTAGTATTTTCTGTTCATTGATTTGGGGATGATTTTGGCCTTTGAACACTAGGTCTTTCTGAAATTTAAGACATTTGGTACAGGGAGTGAAGCTACTTGTTTGTTTCTATCTTCTTGCTACTAATGATATTTCTGTAGATAATAATGCCAAAGCTTTTATATTTAGAAAATGAATAAAACATATTGAAAGGTAACATGTGACAAAATAAACTGAAAAATTTGCCATTTATGTTTTATATAGAAAAGTTCTAGTTGGATCTTTGAAAGAGTTCCACTTCTAAATAGAAGTTTTGTATATTTTATCATATATTTTAATAAATCTTGATTATTCTTATAGATTTAATGTTATACTAATTTAAATATGTATATTTATTAGTATATGAATGTGAACAATGGGTACTGAGTGTGGAGGAGGAAAATAAATTTGAGAATTGATGAAATAATGGTCATAAATTGCTTAAGCTAGATTTGGAATTTCAGACTTGAGGGCATTTATGTGTAAGAATTTAGATATACTGACAATACTTTTTATCTCAAATATGCTACTAAATAATTTATGACATCTGATACCCACTTTTTAACAATACAATGTATATTTCCATTTTAAAAAATAACAAAGTAAATAATAATCATCCCTTTTATATAACATGTGTCTGCTTGTATTTTGCTCAAAGTCTCACCTCATATAATTACCTCTAGAATAGATCCAGCACCATACAAAATTGCAGGTGAGAGTTTGGGTTGCTTGGCCAAAATTTAGCATGGCCATTAACTCTGAGCTTTCATAACTTTCCAAGGCAAGCTGTTGAGATGTTGATAATGAGTGACTTGAGGGTTATTATAAGTACAGTAACAAATACATAGTCTTCAGCAAAAACACAGGGCCCTCTGACTATGCACATTCAGATAAAGAAAAGCTTGTTACTCCCAAACTATCATACCCTCCTAATTTCATTTCCATACACTTGGAGAAAAAAATAATTATACTATATTATACTATACTTTTGAGTATACTAAAAAAATAAGACCTTGAATGGCATGAGACTTTTTTCACTTGTGAGTCAGTCCATTGTTTGAGCCTGAATTTAAGAAACATTGACACAGAGTATTACTTTCTTCCAAAGGACCTACCTTAAAACCATCCTCTCTCTTTCCTGTATTAATGGGATTAATTTCAAAAAGAATACAAGAGAGGTAAATGCTTCAAAGATCATGGTTGTTTCAAAACTAAACATACTTGCCCATCAACCATCCTGATGCAGACTGGCATCTTCCTAGAGGAAACATTCTTTCAATCCTACTTTGCAAAAGGGTGCCATAGGGGCTCTGCATTTAACAAATATTTGAATGGCTACCTTAAATAGAGACTTCTAGATGCATGGAGATAAAATATAAATTAGACATGGTTATGATCTTCAAGGAAGATGCAACCTGGTAGAAGAGAAAAACCAGTAGAGCACACTGAAATTTCTGAGTGCTATAAGAAATAAAGTTCTACAGGAGTTCTACAAAAAATAAAAAGTAAAAACACCCTTCAATCAATTGTGTTTTGCCTGTTTTAAGCTCTCTTCAAAGAATTCGAAAATTTCATTCACACGTAAAATTTTGGTTTGTCTGTAAAATTCATTTCTCATGCCACTGACTTTTGCCTAATTAGTACATTTTGCTTTGTCATCCACCAATCAACTAAGCAAGCTTTACAAATAATTAGACTTAGATCCATCATCTCCTGTGGGGTAAAAGTTGGACCCAATGCCAAAGCCAGAACTCCTACTTCTCAAACAACAACACATGTTTAAACTCCTAGGTTAGAGTTTCCTGGCTGCAAAGTCAACTAGAGAGGCAGAAATTAAACTGTGAGGTTAAGCTCACTGAATTAATGTGACCAAGAAATGGAAAGGGAAAGAAGTGTAGGGTACCTCCAGAATGGCTACATGTTTACTCATGAGTTTCAGCTCTCGCTATATTCAGTATTTTCTTAGCAAATTTTTGTTTTCATTTCTTCTGCGTCCTACTGCCAACTTAATCTTTTGCTTTTTTTTAACCAATGATATGTTTCATAGATTTAGAAGAAAGCCATGAAAATTACTTTGAGAATGTATCTTGTGATTTGCACTGTGCAAATAATGATCATCTCCTAGAGGTTTAACTGCTACTTTGTTTCTATTCAAATAGATTTAACACAATAAAGGGCCAAGTTAAAAACATTTCATAGGTCCTGTATTGAACTGAAGCACTGATTAATAAACAGAGTGTATGCAGAGTAGAACTGTTGCCAGGATAAAAATATTCAGTGAAAGGAAGCTACTACAGAAAACAAACAAACAAAAAAAGCAAAGAAGTGCCCGATATGTTGATAATTACATACATTACGTTATAAGGATATCTTTATTCTGTTATTTTGTAGGGGTTTATAAGGAAATGATTAAATTTACTTTAAAGATGTTTTGGGTTCCCTGATTTGGAAATACTTGATGCATTAATCTCCTTTATTCATTTGTTATTTATTTTTGGAAACCTGTTTTTGCACTTAGCTCATTTTGTTCTCTGTAAAGATTCTAACTTGTCAGGCATTTAATCACCATTAAAGACAAATGTTTTCACTTGTTCACAAAAAGTTTTCACCTAATAATGAAATATGACTTGCCATACAAGTGTCACCCTTCATGGACAAAATGGTTTAAAGTGATAACGGGTGACCAAGTTATAAATATTTAAAAATTGTGTCTGGCAGGAGACATAAGTTTCTCTCTCTAAACCCCAATAACCCAAAACTGAAGAGAGCCAAGGTCTGTTTCCTGCTTTGTGATACTGCCTTATTGTTATTTAGATGTCTTTAACCACAAAGGTCCCATGCTCCCATGTGGTAGATTCCTAAGGAGCCATAAATCTACCTCCTTGGTCAAGTACAGTTTTTCAGCATCTGTTTTCTTAAGCACCAGAAATGTGCACGCAAGTAATAGAAGAATTACTCTTGCCTGGCTAACCCTAACCAGGTTAATGTCGGGGTCTTTTGGTACCTAAGCTCTCAAATTTGGCCATGATTTCTGTACTATTGGAACTAGTAGAAATTCCAAAAGTCAACACTCCAAATGGGGAAATGGAGACTCTATAATAGCAAAATGAAGTAACACATTTTTAGTTTTATACAGTTAAAAACAACAACAAAAAGTAATATCCTATGGGTTGTCTGATTATATATGATAAAACCATTTTTCCTATAGTGCTTTATGCAATTATCACTTTGTCTCTTTTTCATCTTGCAGTTGAGATATATTGTAAGTCTTGCTAATTTCACTGAAATTCCCTGCTGTTTCTTAAGAAGCAGTCTAGATACCATAGATATTTCTGTATTATTATTGACTTGAAAGTACATACTTCTTTTCTCCCTTGTAGTAAGGATTTATTTTAATTTTTAAGTATAAAAATACTTAATGATTCCTTTATTTTGGACCCATTAGTTCCAAGATAAATGATTACTTAACTTTGAGCTGGGAGAAGTGATTTTGTAATGGAAGCTGGAGAGAAACAAATGGATTGCATTTCTAGACCATGTCTAGTCAAACAGCAGTCCCAGGAACTAGCAAAATTCACTGTATTTTGCTAATGGATCTCTTTACTTTTATCTTAAAATTAATAATAATGTATTTTGAATATGAGATTTTTATTATTTCAAATCCAACTGACTTCTTATAGTGATCATATATTCCCTTAAGTGAAGAAAGTACTTTAAAATATTATTTCTGAAATTAACAATAAAATCTTTTTAATAGTGTACTGGTAGTTTTTACTCTCAACGATCAATAAATTATTCTATGGGTCATAATAACAATATTCGTTCTTGAATGAAATTGAAATACCCTCTATATATATAAAATCTGCAAAGGAATTTATTTCAGCAGG
>NW_006780914.1:1374172-1378092 GCF_000442215.2 Lipotes vexillifer | reverse complement strand
CAGCAGGATAATAGTTAATTTATAGTGTTAAGTTCAAAAGGGCAGAAAAAGATAACAACCCAATTTAGGTAAAGACATAAAACATATATGCTGGAGGAAAATAAATGTCAAATAGAAAACCGTATCTGAAATTCAGATCACATTTAGATGCGCAAAAGAATGTTAAGAGCATTTGGGGGGTGATTGTGTTCCAATTAGATTTCTTTCATTCACATCAACCAGTCTTGGTTTGAAAGTTAATCATATGATTTACAGGGCTCTTGAAGGAATGAAAAGGATGAAGCAAATGAGAAGGAGAAGGAACTGATAATATAACATTTCTAAGAAGGCCATCACTTGTAAAATTTGGATTTAGGGTACAGTCAAGTCAAAAGAAAGTTATTAAAAATCAAAATTGTTTACATTTTGTTCTTTTTTTGTGTGTGATATCATTCACTGGAGGTTTTTTTTTTTCGTTATGCGGGCCTCTCACTGCCTCTCCCATCGCAGAACACAGGCTCCGGATGCACAGGCCCAGCGGCCATGGCCCACAGGCCCAGCCACTCCGCAACATGTGGGATCCTCCCGGACTGGGGCACGAACCCGCATCCCGTGCATCGGCAGGCGGACTCCCAACCACTGTGCCACCAGGGAAGCCCTGGAGTTTATTTTTGAAGAACAGAAAAAAAAAGCAGATAATGAATTCCAAGTTTTATATAATCCTTAAAGAGACTGTAACCCAAAACCAGAGATTTCTTAAGGTTTAGAGTTGCTTCTCAGGGGTTACCTGTGGATAGGTTGGGGGTGGGCAGAGGAGGGCATGAATTTATTACACTTCAGGACAAATATCAATATATATATATATATATATATATATATATATATATGGTTATGGGAAACTCAAAGATGCTGGCTGTATCAAATTGCCCTTGGGCTTATTTTAGGAAAAAAGAGCAATAATTAGGTGAACAACATGGAGACGTAAAAACACATCTCAAAGATGAACCAAGAAAAGAAGTAGGTTTTGATATTTGCTTCTTTCAAGACCCAAAGGACAACACACAATCTGAAAAGGAATATAAATTGGATATTTGGGGATAGATCTAATGAGTTCTTTGTTTTCCCCAAAAGCTCTTGATATGTGTGCCATATTGAACTGGTACGAGTTTTATAAGACTGATAGGTGATAGTTGACTCTGTAAATACTGAAAAGCACACAGTTGACTCATGTGTCCACAGATTCTAGGAAAATTTCAGGTTGCCATGGTGTCTTTTATTTCTTCCTATCTGTATAATGACTAACGAAGGCCATATACATTGTTTTGACAGACACCTAAGATACTAGACATATTTTGTTGTGAACTCTTTTCCAATTTTCTTTGAATCTTCTTGTTCTCATCACAGCATGGTTAATCCATTAGAGGTCATAATTAGGAAAATTACAAGAAAGGTGACTCAACTGAATATTTTAATTTTAGTGACATTATCACAGTCTTAGGTGGCTTCCAATGTACTTGTTTATGCAATAACATCTTTTGATATTCTAGTAGTGTTGGTCTTAAAAAATATTTCCATCATCATGGTACATAAGATGACATTAGGGACAGAAATAGCTATCAAAAAACCACTAGGAGTTATAATGTAAATATGTATATAAGATCTTTTCATAATGCAGATTACATAAATTTGAATTAAGTGACTTTTAAGAACAATTGATTATTGATCTGACAAGGTATTATATCCATTAGGGCCTTTTGTGTAAATAACAAGTTTTAAAATGCATGCTGCTTTATAATAAAAATTGTTATGAAATATATTTATGGTCTCTTGCATGCTGAATAGCCACTTTTCAACATTAAATGTCTTGGCCAAAACTACATTTTAAAATTAAGAATCATTTAAGTTATACAGTTACCAAAAAAACCCACCACCACAACAAAAAGCCCTCCTGGAATTACTCAGTGTGTACTTAACACTTATATTACTTGAAAATGACCAAGACATTTTGTTTTAACCCCCCATAAACATGACTTACATATTTTCTAAATGATAAGCCATTCTATGCTCTACTGATTACAGTATAGACTCTGCCAAAAAAGAAAATTATACTTTTTATTGTGGTTCTGGAACATTTATAGATGTCAAGGAACCTTATGTAGAGATAAGCTACATTCATAAAAACACATACATCATGGAAATATGTCATCATTCTGAAAAGAAATGTGTTCAGTCTGTGCTGGAAATGAAGATTGAGCCTGATCCTTCATAGTTCCTTGTGACATCTCATCTTGGTGTGACGATAAACTAGAGAATGCATGTCCATTTGTTAAACTTTCCATAAGTCATATTGGTGAGTTAATTAACGATCCATTCTTGCCTGCGTGGCAAGTCCCTTGAGGACAGGAAACAGCTACAGCTTACTTATTTTCACATACCAGCAATGTCCTGCTCCATAAATGTCTGGGAAATGAGTGAATGAAGGATGAATGCCTGTGTCTAAAAAAGAAGAACACTTCTTTTCTACATAATTGAAAGGACTACAGGTTTCAGAAAGAAAATATATCTTTGCATAGATTCTGTTTTAGAATCATACAATTTTTAGAGTTGAAAGATTTTACTGACCGTTACAGCAATTTTATCTACATATTCAACATCACATTCACTCAATTTTTATAAATTTCAGAAGTTTTGGAAATTACTTTTAAAAACTTAGACCTCCTCCCTCCCCACTCAATTTGAGACTTTTCATCTTTCAGGGATGAGGAACTAGCTCTGTGTCCTTATTGTTTACCTAATTTGGCACAAAGTCCATAGGCAATTTTCACAGATTCACTTTACCTGAGAGCTGAAAAGGGATTTGTTTCTCTAAAAGGGTTTGACTCACTTGGTTTGAGCACAGTGTTAATGAGGCCAGAGCAATGCAATGCACTTTCTCTCTGTAGCTGCACTCTGCCTCTTAACTTCTTTCATTGCTCTCATTGAGGGGTCAGGAGAGAGTAGCAGAACTCAGCACCCCTGAGAAAACAAGTCACTGCGTAGGTCCTACTCTCAAGTCATTAGCATCACTTTTTTTATAGGAAAGACAGCATGATGATAATTCCTGGCAGGTCAGCCCTTGACGCCATAGAGGTGTGATCAAGGGATGCATAAAGGAAGACCCGGCCTTCGAGTTATTCCTCCTCCTCACCCTACTTCCTATTCATTAAATGTAGAAGAATGAATGAGATGTTAGAAGTGGGGAATCACTGTTCAAAAAAAAAAAAAAAAAAATCCGGAATCACCGCAAATGCATTACTATGGGGTAATTTGAGCAGACTGATAGCCCAAGTTTAAACGTGTTTTTGATGTCATGTGAACTCTGAAAGCTGATTGCATCTCTTTGGAGCCAAGATAAATAGCCTGTATTATGTAAATGTTTGCACTGGTATGAGATTCTTGCTAGAGCTTAAACCAGCCCAGTGCCCCCCACTGGCATGAGCACAGGGGTGGGAATCATGACTGAGGTAAGCTTGTTCACTGCCGATTCCTTCTCAGGTCACTGAGCTCCGTAATTACTGAAGAATCAACATCTAATGCCAATAGACTGGGCTTCTCTTGAGATTCCTGGGCCACGTGCTATTGCAGTGCCAGTTCTCTTTGCCACCTGCTTTACATTTAACCTGCTGTTTTGTTGCCACTGTTGTTGATTTTGTTGTCATTGTTATCTTTATTAGAGCATTTTTTTGTTCTAAATGTTTATGTGCTAAAAATAATTTTAAACCTGTAAGTATCTGAAGTATATCAGATGCTCAATAGGAAATGGGATTGACAACCCTGGGAGGAACATAATTTATTAAAAGCCCAATAAAGGGCTTCCCTGGTGGCACAGTGGTTGAGAGTCCGCCTGCCGATGCAGGGGACACGGGTTCGTGCCCCGGTCCGGGAAGATCCCACATGCCGCA
>NW_006780914.1:1361395-1374016 GCF_000442215.2 Lipotes vexillifer | reverse complement strand
TCCTGCGCAATAGTCCAAAGTAATTTCTAAGCCCAGTGGACTTCAATAAGACAAACACATTCCAGCAAATATATCAATGAAGGTAAATTGTGGCGGGAGGGATTTGGGAAGTGATCTTACCCCTAAAGGTAAGTCTAGTTTTCACACAGTAGGTGCTGATGGGACAGCTAGATCAGAATTTACAGCTGGATTTCATTCAGATTGGTTGAAACCCAGGCAGTTTTGGTTCTTTAATATTTTAATTATTACCAGGTCTAAAGGAACTTCTAAAATAAGTGCCTGACTCTTGTTAAATAAGAATATACTGTACACTCCACTGCCCCTTCTTAAAATTTCACAGCCACACTGGGAAATAAGCAAGCAGGATTCATTATCCCCACCTGAGCAATGAAGAAATAAGATTTAGGGAGATTGGAGAATGCTTGTTTTGTGTGTTTCCCACATTAGTAAACCATTATTCCTCATAGTCTATGCACGCATAGCAATGAGTTCACTCTCCTGAACACATGGCTCTATTCTGTTTACGAGTGAAGCCAAAGGAATGATTATTTCAGGCTGCAGGTACCATTTGGTAAATGAAAGAGACATACTCTGTCTCTGCTGGCAGAGTCCCTAACTACTGTCAATATGTTTGGGTGAGAGGAGGTCAGAGGAAGAGCTTGGAGCAGCAGCTGAGTTCTGGTCCCACCAGCTGGAAGGCCTTGTCTGAGCCTCCTCCCTTCCTGGGGCCTTGGTCTCTTCATCCGCAAAATGAGGAGATGGCTTGACACAAATAATGCCACTGGTTTATGCCCTCCCATCTGCCACTCCACCATGCTCTTTGGCTCCTGTGTCTCATGCATACTTGATCCTTCCTAAAGCTTCTTTGGGGAAGAGTTGGAAGCTGTTTCACTAAGAAATCAATAGATTGTACCAACTTAAGGGTTACATTTCAGAAATATTTGCATTAAAACGAATGCCTGGAAGGTGAAATTTCAGTAGACATCTGTGTGTGGTAAGGAGGAGTACCTTTTGTGGGGTGGTGTGAGGAGTGCGGTAGTCACCCAGATGTGCCACCCTGATTTTCTTTCAGGGAAGGACATGCTGCTCAGCTGCTGGGCACGTGGTCAGCACAGAGCCTCCTGCTGGCAGACCTGTCAGGGTCAACCTCAGCTGCAGAGTGTGGCCCCTGCACCCAAGGTCCCGTCTTCCCCAGGTTACCTGTGTCCAGGGATGAACGAAGGTGTGGAAGTATAAAGATCCAGCCACTCGGGCCACAAAGGGGACAGAAACAGGTAATCCCCTCTTCAGAGCTCCCTTCCAGGTTACCTAAGGCTTTAGTCGGCCTCTATCATCACAGATCAGCTTCTCTCCACTTACCAATAATGGGGGTTGGACTGTGCTCGGGGAGGGGGGTCTTGAGGAGGGGAGGTGCTGTAGAGAAAGACAAGGCACTGGGTAATCTATTTTCAAAAACCTCATTTGCTGCTGAGGTATGAGGAAACGCATATTAAAAGGACCACAGCAAGAAACAGATAAAGCATGAATACAGGCATATATCAGTGTTTTCTGAGGAAACTATCTAAATATGTAGGTCCCAAGAGACCATGATGTGTTAATGGCTGGGATTCATCTGGAAGGGCTTCAGGAAACGTCAGCCTCAGAATAGTCTCTGGCTGGTCTCCTGTCACCCCAAGTTTCTGTTTAGGAATCTCTCAGGGAAGGTGCTCAATTCCCATCAAGTGGCATACTACATTTATGGCCACGAACTTGGCTTCTAGATTGCTCCCAGATTTCAGTTTTCCTCCAGATTCTTACAGGAAACTTTGCAGGCTATGTTTGCCTTCTTGTCACCAGACACACTTCTGTCACACTAAAAACATGTACATTATTTTAGGACAAAGTGAATAACATGACAGTTTGATTTCTTAGGTTTTACAGAGGACATCACACTATCTTTTCTTGTTGAAGAGCCAGAGAACATGGAACAGTGCAGAAGAATATGTTCAGTGTCAGTGGATGTTCCCCAAAGAGTCCATGAAAAGGTCAGAGCTTGGTGTCAGAGGTCAGAAGAGATGTCACATGACTTCTTAATGAATGCAGGGCAGAATATTATTCCAGAGACACACTGGCAATCAGAACAAGAGGCCTTTACTACTTCGGCAATTATCACTATTTAAGGAGGAGCCACTCTTGGTGACTACACTCGTATCATCCAAAAATGGAGCTTTTGAGCTTGCTCCAGTTTTTGATAAATTGATTCTTACTGAAGAGGACTAAAATCTCCTAGGAAGCATTCAGTGTCTTAACACATTATCTTTTCATCTAAAGGTGGCTTGAACCGGTGTCTTAAGTGAAGGGCTGGAGGCCAGGAATTCTGAGACTGGAAATAGTCTAGTAGAAAAAGTATGGGTGATGGGGCATGATTTAAACTTGAATCTCACTTTGCCACCTCACTAGCTATGAACCTGCAGCCATTTAAACTATCTCTCTTAGCCTCAGTTACTCAATCTGTAGAAGGGTAACCACACTTGTCTTGCAGAGTCATTGTGATCTTTATTTTAGATCACATGTTCTATGCACCAGGACTTTTAGGCACACGAAACGTATTGACTTTTCTTACTGCTTGCCGATAATCTAGACCAAGTTTATGCTCCCTGAGAGGCAGTTTTCTGATGCTTCTTGTGATAAATTAATAATTAAATGGTCGTAACTTTTTCTTCATTATGATATACCAGAAAAGTACTTACTGACTGAAGTAACGTGACAATCATAGTCTCATTTTGAGAGAGTAGATTCATAAAGATAGCGTGCTTTATTGCTAAGACCTCAATATAGTCAGCTTCCTATTCTTTAATATGTTTTATGTTTGTATGCATTATGTTTTATGCATTACATTTTCAAATATAAATAGAGTTAATATAAAATCTTCTATTACCTTTTAATTCCAGTTCCAGAGACCCATGTCTACTTTTCGATATTTGCCTCTTATCTATGATAAAAGTCATCTTTTTTTTTTTTTTTTTTACTTTCATGGTATTAAATTAAAAAAGTTTCAAGTAAAAAAGTTATTTTTTTTTTTTTTTTTTTTTTTTTTTTTTTTTTTTTTGCGGTACACGGGCCTCTCACTGTTGTGGCCTCTCCTGTTGGGGGCGCAGGCTCAGCGGCCATGGCTCACGGGCCTAGCTGCTCTGCGGCATGTGGGTTCTTCCCGGACCGGGGCACGAACCCCTGTCCCCTGCATCGGCAGGCAGACTCTCAACCACTGGGCCACCAGGGAAGCCCCATCGTATTCTTAAAGATGTTTTCTGCCACCATGCAACTTTTGTATATTTAATTCTGAGACATGAATCTTCTGAGGAAAGTTGGTAAGAGTTGCACGATGAAGCATTTTACTATGGGGTACTCATCAAGAATATACTTAAACCAAAAGACAGCCTTCGTCTCACTCTCATTATAATTTTCCAATGAGTCTCCTGAGAAGCTTTAACAATTACATCGATTATGTGTGAAACATAATTTATTAGCTTGAACAGTCACATGCAGATCCTTTGTGGATGAAACAATATAATGCAGGTACAGTGTAAGGGGTTATCATCTCCTTTTAAAAACCATGACCTGCTTATAAACCTGTTAGCAATACAGTAAAGAACATTAAAGTCCATGGCTTTGCAGTCAGACTTGCATTTAAATATTGGCTCCAAGACTCATTGCTTGTATAAATTTGGGGAAATTGCTTGCCATGTCAGAGTCTCAGCTTCCTCATCTGTTAAGATCGTGACTAATGCTAGTATTTCATAATGACGTTGTGAGGTGCTGATAGAATTCATGTAGGGCACATAGTATACATCCTAACACATAGTAGTTGTTCAATTCATAACTATAGCTATTACCAGTTTCCTCATCTTTAAAACTGGATGATAATACCACTATGATAGTGTTATTGTAAGAACAAAATGGCAGGTGACATCTGGGTGCTATGAGAACACAGGGGAGAATAAGTGCCTGGGGGAGAAGGCTTCCTAGAGCAATGAGGTGTCATCTGAAATGTGAAGAATGTGTAGGGTTAGCCAAGCAAGAAGAGTGGAGGAAATGTGTCTTAAATGAAATGACCAAGCTTGAGTAACATTTTCTTTATAATTTTATCACACTAGATATATCATCCCTGGTAATATATGCTCAGCCTTGAACCTCTCCAGCATACCCTGGTCCTTCTAAGACCAGCATTAACAGAGAACTTCACACACACTAAATAAGTCAGTAAACATTTGTTGATTCCTATATAGTATGACCATATATTATTATTTTCCCCACTTTAAAGACAGAAGAATGCATCCTCTGAGAGGGTAATCATTCAATCAACCAAGGCCATCAACAAGTCAGAGTGCAGAAGAGACCAGAATAGAGATTTCCTGACATATTCTAGGGCAATTTCTGCCAGTTATCCCAAAGTGTCTTTCTTTTTCTTTTTCTTTTTCTTTTTTTTTTTGCAGTTAATTTCATTTTCCTCTTTTTTTAAAAATATTTTACAAGTTATCTTTCTTTTGAGGGCACCTTTAATCAGACGAAAATTAAGTGATTGTTGATCAAAAAACACACAGGAATAAACAGGAAAGGAAAAAGCAGATACGTTGGATTGCATCAAAATGAAAAACTTTTGTTTCACAAATGTTACCATAAAGAAAGTGAAAAGACAACCCATAGAATGGGATGGATAAAATATTTATAAATCTTGTATCTGATAAAGGACTGGTATTTAGAGTACATAAATGAGGCAGGAGATAGATGGGCCCCAGGCTGAACAGCTGGAGCTCGTCCCCTATGGACAGATACTCCAAAATAGCAGGAAGGAGAAGCTGAGCCCTGCCCAGATAAGAAATAAAAGACCACATATTCTTCATTCTCGAATTCAAGGAGTGTTTCCCAACTACACAAGTGCAGAAAGGCTCCTTGGAGTTCAAAAAGTGTGTGTGGGAGGGGGCACACAGTAGGTGATGTCAACCTACCCATAGACATCTTCACCAGAATCCACCTTGGCTAAGGGATGCACATGCACACATGGGAGGACCTTGAGATATACCAAATATGGACTCAGAACCAGGCAAAGCAAGATGATTGGCCAAAGGAAACCTGGAAGAAATGCTTCATATAAGTGATTCAAACTAACACAAGGGCACAACTCTCCCTCTGAGCCCACCCATGTACATGCCTATTCACATGTACTATTTTTCCTCCTAATAAACACTTTGCTTGTTTCACTACTTTCCGTCTTTGCGGGAATTCATTTCTACAAAGATGAAGGACAAGGGCCTTGTCACTGGCCGCTGGTCTAGTGGTTAGGATTCAGCACTCTCACTGCCATGGCCTGACTTCAATCTTTGGTCAGGAACCGAAATCCTGCTTCAAGCCACTGAAGGCTGAGGCCACCCGAGATCATAAAGAGCTCTCACAAATCAATCAGAGGACAAATAATTCAGTTTAAAAATATGTCTTTAAAATCTTATTTAAAAAGGATTTGAATAGCCATGCAAAGAAGCTGTGCAAATTGCCAAGAAGCACATGAAAAATGCTCAAAATCATTACCCATTATGGAAATGCAAATGAAAACCACAATAAGACAGCACTCCACATCCACTAGGATGACTACAATAAAAAATAAACAAGAAACAAAAAAAGACAATGAAAGGAATGAAGGGAGGGAGGGAGGGAGGGAGACAAGGATGGAGGGACAGAGAGAGGGAGGAAGGAAGGGAGGGAGGAGGAAGGGAAGGAGGAAAGAAGGAAAACCAAAGAAGAAAGAAGAAAATTGGAACCCTCATACATTGCTGGTGGAAATGTAAAATCACACAGCTACTATGGAAATAATTTAGAAGTTCTTCAAAAAGTTAAACATAGAGATACCATGTTTAACTTTACTATGACCCAGCAATTTCATTTCTAGGTATATATCCAAGAGAAATGAAAACATATATCCCCACAGAAACATGTACATGAATGTTCATACCAGCATTACTAATAATAGCCAAAAAGAGGAAATTTCCCAAATATTCATCTACTGATGAAAATATGGTATATCCATATAGCAGAATAGTATTCAGTAATAAAAATGAATAAATTACTAATACATGCTACAACAGGGATAAACCTTGAAAACATCATACTAAGTGAAAGAAGGCAATCACCAAAGATCACATATTGTGTCATTCTGTTACTGAGTCCAAGCAGGACAGGTCAATAAATTGAGAGATGAGTTGTTGGGACAAGGAATAGTGACTTTATTCAGAAACCAACAGACCAAGAAGATGGTGGACTGGTGTCCCAAAGAACCATCTTGCCCAGGTTTGGATGTTGTTTTCTTTTACAGAACAAAGAGGGAGAGGTGAGGAGGTAAAGCAAAAAAAGGTGGTAAGTTGTTGCAAATATTTCCTGGTTCTGGCCAGACTCCAGAGGGGATTTGTTAATGTCTTCTTTCCTGTAGCCATTCACATGTGGGCCTGGTCAGGATATTTCCTGTGAGCTTAAACAAAGGTATTTTATATTATTATTATTATTATTATTATTATTATTATTATTATTATTATGGCCGCATTGGATCTTCATTGCTGCGTGTGGGCTTTCCTTAGTTGTTTGGAGCGGGGGCTACTCTTCGTTGTGGTGCATGGGTTTCTCACTGCAGTGGCTTCTCTTGTTGTGGATCACGGGCTCTAGGCGTGTGGGCTTCAGTAGTTGTGGCACATGGTCTCAGTAGTTGTGGCTCGTGGGCTCTAGAGCACAGGCTCTAGAATGCAGGCTCAGTAGTTGTGGCACACGGGCTTAGTTTCTCCACAGCATGTGGGATCTTCCTGGACCAGGGCTCGAACCCTTGTCCCCTCCATTGGCAGGTGGACTCTCAAACACTGCGCCACCAGGGAAGTCCCAACAAAGGTATTTTAGCTTAATGCTCAAGCATGGAAAGCAGGGTCCCCAGAGATAGGCCATTATGTGTACTTTAAGCTGCAGGCAACATCCCTTTAGTGACTAACTTGTAGCAAAAGGAATAGAATACAAAGGTTAAAGTAAAAGAAGCAGATCCAATATGGAATCAGGTTTATTCTTCCCTATTACAATTCTATTTATGTGAAAGTCCAGAATATGCAACTCTATAGTGCCAGAATATAGATCGGAGTGCCTAGGCTGTGGGATGGATCACACTCAGGTATAACTGGCCTGGGGTGAGGATGGGCAGCTGCTGGAGAATGACTCCTAACTGGCAAAGGCTTTTTGTGGGGGTGATGAAAATATTCTAAACTTAGATTGTGGTGATGGTTACTCAACTCTCTGAATATATTAAAACCATTTAATTTGGTGAATTTTATGATATGTGAATTACATCTCAGTAAAAATGTTTTTAAAAAACCAAAAGCATATAGGGGCCCATGCACACTTATCAAAAGATGGTCAAAAGACCAAAACTCATTGCACTTCTGAGATCCTTTTGATATTTATTGACATTATGATATTTACTGATATTTTAAGAAATGTATGTATGCATGAATTCAAAACATCCTGATGTAAAAATCAAACTACTTTTTTGATTTAAGTGAAACTGCATTGAGGAAACTCAAAATTAAATTTGTTAAAGTAATATGACACCACTGAAGAGTTATTTGACTTTCTCCATTTATCATGTTAAATTTTTATAACATCTTCTGAATTGTTCTTTAGGTATGTAAAGTTGTGGTACTGTTTTGCTGGACAATATTTAAGTATTAAGGCATCATACCCAACAATTACAGTAATATATGGATATCCCATTCTTCTAACTGATGGTAATAGATAAACCTCCATTAACATAATAAGATTGTTTCATAACGATTTTAATGCACTAGCTGGACACAGAAAATGACTTTGATTTCTTGTCCACTGTCCTCTTAGGCCTGGCCTGCTTGCCACTTGGATGATATCTTGAGAATTCCATAACAAAAACTCATCCAATCACTTTTAGTTACAAATATAATCTCATTTTATCAAGTCAAATGTCTAGTGCAGGGTCAGACTCAAAGTTCTAGATTCAAGCCTAGTTACTGCTTATTCCCTCTCACAGCTCAGTGCTGTATTGTGCCTGGACACCTGTAGCCGGGAAGGGGTGGGCAGATACCTCCCCAACTTCAGCTTACTCATTAGCCATGGTTTCTGATCCCTCCCAGATCAGACTGAGGAATGTGGATCAGAGACCTGGAGGGGGAATTTGAAATCACTCAGCCAAGAAGGCATGAAGGACTGACATTCTACTCACATTCTTCTCACCAACCCACATGCCCTGGCATGGACTGTGTCCATTGGGAAAAAGGGGCACCCTTCACATCTGCAGATGATCACCATCCGTTCACAATACTTTCATCCATGGGCGGGACTGCATCTCCTTCAAGACAGTACCATTTACTATTCTTTTTAAACTAGGAAATTTTCAACATCATAAAGATAGCACTCCTGTGTACCATCACTCACCTTAAACAATTACCTAACCTTGGCAGATATCTTTTCATTTCGTATCAAGGCATTCTTCAATAGGCTACTAGAAGCCTTGAACGAATGCACTGTATGTAAACTTGCTTCAACAACTGTCTCATACTGTGCCTCCCAGCTACATAATCCCTCTCTCCACCGTCCTCACCACTTGTCTAAATCACACCTGCCCTGACTGCCCTGGTGTACTCATCCCTTTCTACTTTGAAAAAGCCCAAAGCACTCAGTACCAGTTCATTGGGAACTTTTCTAATAAGAAGCTATGCTCTTCCCATCTTTCCTCTTCCTCCTTCATCCTTCACTTGCCTCCTTCATTTTCTCTCTTTCTCCCTTCTCCCCTTGCTCTTTATTTCTAACCTTTTATTTCCATCTAATATGTGTACTTAGTTTAAAAAATCAAGTGATATTCTTTTAACTAAAACTATTTCTAGATTTTTTTTCCAATTTTATGAATTTTCTGTTTACTTCCTTCTAAAAAAGCATTAGGATTTAGTAGTCTTATGTCAATGCCAGCCTATGTACTTCCATTTCCCCCATCTTTCCATGACAGTTACAGCACACTTTTTAAAATCAACATTGGATGCTTGCATCATCATGTTTAAGTTAAATTTTTGTTCACTTTAAGACTTGTGGTTATATACCAGTATATACACTGTATATATAGTTATACATCCTTACTTCTGTAACTTTTAGTTTTTCCTGGATTTAACAATTGCCCCATTTACTTGCTTGAATCTGTCATTAATGTACCATATTCTGTCCAATTGAGCTCTAAACTCTTATGAATGCAACTGGGCATACTGGTTTTATGGTTTTCTTGGTGAAACCCCTCCTAGGAGCCTCCGTTTTCCCATTCTGATCTGTACTGATCACTCTGTTATTCTCAGCACAGTTATTTTCCTGGGACTTTCCTTTAACTTCATCTCAGGAATTCCCTTAGCTCTTCTCTCTCCTTGGATCCCATTTCCTGAATAATTTGTCTTCCTCGATTTGTGCCCTTGATTTGGAGCACATATACCTGTATCCTCCCAAGAAAGTGATTGTGTCTGGGCTCTATGGGGTGAGGAGGTGTGTGGAAGCGCTGGGCCATGCCTGGTTCGCTGATTGTTCACTGTGGATCTGACTAATCCCCCCCACCCCTCTGCAACTGGCAGACAGACAGTTCTCACCCTGTTCTCGTCACTGCCCTATCTTAGTCTAGAAAGCTGCCATGCTTAAGCGACAAATCCAGAGATAGGACTTTTTGCTTGTTTGTTTCAAGAGCATGGAATTTTTTTTTTTTTTTTTTTCCTTGCGTTATGCGGGCCTCTCACTGTTGTGGCCTCTCCCATTTGCGGAGCACAGGCTCCGGACGCGCAGGCTCAGTGGCCATGGCTCACGGGCCCAGCCGCTCCGCGGCATGTGGGATCTTCCCGAAACGGGGCACGAACCCGCGTCTCCTGCATCGGCAGACGGACTCTCAAGCACTGCGCCACCAGGGAAGCCCGATAATTATTTTTAAATTGTGTTGTGTGTCTGAACATGACTTTATTCTATCTCATACTTGATTGATAATTTGGTTGGGTGTAGAGTTCTATGTTTTAAATCATCTTCCCTTAAAACTGTGAAAATTTTGCTCATTAACTTCTAGCTTCCAGGGTGGCTATTGGGAAGTCCAAGACCATTTTGATGCTGATACTTCTCTTCAAGCTTTTAAAATACTCCCTTTGTCTCAGGTTTTCCTGATAAGGGTCCTTTTCATTCATTACATTGTATATACATGAGTTCTTTAGAATTTGTATTCCAGACATTTAAGTGCTCACTATATGCAGGTACCATTTTAGCATTCACATAAGGAGTTCTATGGCATTTTCTTTTATGATTTCCTACCCTCCATTTTCTATTTTCTTAGTTTCTAGAGAAATCCAGGTTTATGGATTGCAAGTGTCTTCTCTCAGACTAGTAAATTCTGCTAAAACTAGGCTTCCATTCTCCTTCCAAGTAGGATATAAGTCTGACAGCTTCAATCTGGGACCTCTGGGAGAAGGGAGTGTGACGAAAGAAACGGAAGAACAGCTTCAGGGCTAACAGCACATTTTGGCTTCTGTAAGAAACTTGCTTGCTTGCTTGGGGCGGGAAGAACCGGGTTCCTGATTGGCTGATTCAAAATTAAACAGCTCCCTCCCGCCTTGGGGACTTCCCGCCCTGTGAAGGGTATAAAAGCCTCGCCCGGCTGTTAGTCGGGGTCTCACTCACTTCTCTCCGAGTGGGACCCTGGCCGGACAGTTTGTGTAAGCTTCTATACTTGTATAAATCCTTTGCTAATCTTTCTGCTTGGTGTTGGTGATTCTCGGGTGTCCTTGGTTGGGACACGGGTAGCATTTACTGGGGAACTTGACTCCAGGCGTGTGGCTCCCGGACCGCAACAGGAGGAGAAAGTGTGGCCCAGGAACATCACCATTTAGAGTGCAGATGATCACTTAATGTCTTCATTTTCAGTGTTGGCCTCCCTTCTGTGGTCAGTGTGTCTGGTGTCCACCAGTCCAGAGCCTCACTTTGATGGGACTCTTGATGATAACCTCATTTCTTCTGCAGTCAGGAGGGACAGCTGATCAGCTGTGTAAATAAGAAAAGGCCATCAGGGGATACAACTATTCCCTACGAGTTTTCAATCGATTCTTCTGGGGTTAGCCTCCTTCCCACCTCCTCTTTCTGAGCTGCCTGATGCTTCTGGTCCCTGAGTCTTTAGGGTTCTGTTGTCGCTCTTGGCTTCTCTCCATCAGCAGTGTAAATTTCCAGAAAGGTCAAATCTCTTTGAGTTATCACTTGCCCATGACTCCTCTGCTTTTATACCTGCTCTTCTCTTGGATTTTGTCCTTCAGGGGCTTTTGGGAGATAAGCATATGTGTTCAATCTGCCACATTTAATTAAAGTCTGTCTCATTGTTTCTTTCGGACCATTTGCCCTTTGGTCAAAATATTTTCTCTTCCTCTCACTTTATTCTTCCCAGACTCCAATGACACCAAAGCAGTGTCTGTAGTCTGCTACAGAGTTGTAAAGTGGATGGGAAAGTCATAGCAGGACTGGTTTTCAAGATGATAAGGTGTGAGGGAGAAACTGAGGTAGGTGGCCTGAATTCAGGGACATCCATCCATGCTCAGCCTAGGCTGCAGGCATGGACCAGACTCAGGGGATACTGGCCTGGGCTGAGGATGGGCAGCTACTGGTTTCCAGTTGCTCTAGTTTCCTGGAGAGGAAAAGGCAGGCCTATAGGAATCATCTGGACTTGGTCACAGGAGCTTCTCAGATACCCAAGTGAATCCAGAGGCCATCATTGTCACTAGCTCCCAGTTTCACCACCAGTGGACATGCAGTCAAGACATCTAAAGAAACAAAAGATAAGACTGGTCTCCAGAGCTCTCTGCTGCATTCCTGTCACAGCTCCAGGATTTGCTAGGTGTGGGCCCCACCCCAGAAACCTTGCTTAACTCTCTGAGCCTGTTTTTTTCAATTGTAAAATAGGATCATTAGGCATATCTCCCTCCCAGGGTTGTTGTAAAGATTAAATCTGTTAATACACATAAAAGGCTTAAAATAGTTTCAAGTACTTAGTAATGACTCAAAAAAAAAAAAAAATGTGTGTAGGGGATGGTGTTTGTTCAATCGTGCTTCATTTGGACATATAGTAAGTACTCAACAGACCGTTTTTGACCAGATGAGTAAAATATATCTGGAGACAATCATATAGGACTATCTTTGTCTCTGACTTTTATGGTCAGTTTCTACGCTTGGCAACAGAACTTTCAAAGAACTCTTTTCGTAGTTGCTTTTAGTTGGAATAATTAGCCACATAACACTGAAATTGAAGAGACAGACACTTTCAAGTCATTTCCAGTCACACCACCAGATAGAGAAATCATGACTGATTAACCAAGAGCTACGCTTTGTTTGGTCCAGTAACAACCCTGCCCCAGGCACATCGGCACAGTCTTCCAGGACTCTGAATGATCAGCAAGGAACCAAATGGCTGGTAATTTCTAATTTATAAACACTGCTTGACGTAAGCAGTGGGCATTCTGCCACACAGCAATGGCCTGAAATGGCCCAACCACTTTTCAGTGCACTAAAAGCAATTTCAAGGGACTTAATGACTCTTTC